>NC_030855.1:18180193-18188580 GCF_000208745.1 Theobroma cacao
TTGCACATTATGTATAGGTGGTGAGCCCTCGGATAAGGGCAAAGGTATTGCACCCGAGGATCGAGACTAGGAGTGTTGTAAATTCCCGTCAAAGTGAGTAACCACTGTTCATCTTATCTATCTAAAGTATTTTTACAATCGATTTTATGATTTTAAGAATATTGAACCTAAATGAATTTTATGTTCTATGACTAGTAATCGATTTAAGGAATAAGGTTTATGAATTATTTTACAATTCAATAATATTTTTGAAAATGAGAGTATGTGGAGATCAACCTTTAATGTTACCTATATATTTAAGTTTACGTACCAATGTTTGGAATTGATGATTTATGAACTGATACGTGATGACATATGTGGCTAGGTTTTTGAGTTGTGAAATATATAAACTGTTGTTTTCCTTTGACAGGCTGGGTAGTATTATGTTAGCCACGTTATGCTGTCAAAATTTTATTGATTGGTGGGTTATTTAATTAGCTACTGCAGTAGGCGGGTTTCCGTGGACCAGCCTATTAGAGGGGCACGGTAAACCCCATTATATTTACCTTAGTATGAGAGGTGCGGAGGATATCTCCTAAGGTACGATAGAGTTCACTTCACGTTGAACCACCACTTGAGGATGAACTCTGCCAACGCCAAGGGATGGCTAAATTATGTTTTTATAAGTAGTTGTTAACTTAATAACCTTGGCGGACCCGGTTGAATGCCTCGGCCAAGGTATCACCGAGTATGATTTTTGGCACGAGCCAAGTTTTTGAGAAAATTATAAGTCGAGATGTGTATTATAATGAAATGTGTTGTTTTATACATATGATTTGAAACAAGTACAAAATGTTATGGATTATGATATGATGAAAAGTTAACTGTCTCCATTTACTCGGCTTTAGAAGTTAATGACGGACTTTGTTTACTCACTGAGTTTATGAAAACTCACCCTTTCTTTTTAACCATTTCAGGTTCAGGATAGTCTGCAGGCAGTCGATTTCATCAAGGATTTCTTTTAGACTTACTTCCTTGAAAATCGTAGGTCTACCTTCTTGCACACTTTTGGTTATCTCGGGGCCCATATGCCACTATAGGATAATTTTGAATACCTGGTTTACTGTATCACTATGTGTATGAATTTATTTTGTTCTCACGCTACAAAAATTATTTATGCATAGTTCTATAAAAATTGTTTTATAAGAAAATGGAATATATTATCGAATATTTTTATTTAGTCTAATTAGCCAACTTTTCACTCCAAATGGATGATTTAGATTACAAAAATTTATTTTTAATTGGAAATGGATATCTTTCTACCATACGTTGTATTTTTATCAGGTTTCGAAATTTTCAAGTAAAAATGACTAAAATACCCCTATGTGGTCAAAATTTTGTTTTGATTGTTTTCGATCTAAAATAGTTTATATTCTCTTAAAACTCGATATTTAGTAACTATTGCTCACAGGAGAAGTGGAAAACTGATGCAAGAGCCTTGCGAGGTTTCGATTGACATACCGGGTAATGAATATTTACCGAGACTTCGCGGCGATTATCACGGGCTCGAAGGGAGTGCCGGGTCATGACATCAAATCTCCTTTGCAGTGTCAAAATAAGTAAACTACACATAAATGGTTGAAACAAAGGTGTTATAAAACCAAGTTATGATCAGATGATTTTTACTATCCCAATCTTTAAGTTGTTTTACAAACTTGGCAGCAGTCTCATCAACCTCTTGCATAGGTTGAACAATGTCTCCAATGACGATGTGCTAGAGTTTACGTTCAATTAGAAAACTTTTCATACATTGAACCCATAGATTGTAATTACTTCCTTCCAAAATGGTTGCAATTGGTCTAAAAACTGTAGATTTCTCCATCAGACAATCAAAATTGGTAGAAACTAAAAAACTGGATTTAGGTTAAAAGGTGTAGAAACAAAATTCCAAAAATGACAAAAAAAAAAGAAAGAAAGCTAGCAACCTTAGTTTTGATACCATGTTAAATGAAGGGAAAATCTTATATTATATAAAACTGTATTATTAAAAGAATAAATGATATTATATATCTATGTATAAGGTTAATCCTCTTCATAGTCTAAATCAAATTAACTAAAAATATTATGGTATAACTCTTAACTAGATATTGTAGTGTAACTAAATAAAAGTACTATATTACAACTCTAATTAAATATTTTACAAAATTATCTTAACAATGCCAATGACATTGCTACCAAGTGCTACTTAATACAAAATCAGCTTTCATTTGCAGCGGCTGAGCCCAATGACTTTACCTATACAAAAATCTGCCAACTCTATGCAGAAAAACACAACCGCAACTAGTCACTTGTCTAACAAGTGTGTAAGAGTTTGTTTCAAGTCGGAGGTGGATGTGACATAAGTAAAAACTTTAATCCTTAAAACCAAACAAACTATTCATATATACTCACCCTATTAAGGTCTTAACCACAATAATCATATATTCAATTTCTTTCACAAATTCGATGGCGAAGCATTTATGGGTTTTTTGCTGTTTTCCTTTTTGAGTTGGTCGAGATGTTAGTTCATTATAAGTCCTTTGTTCCGTTTTCAAACCAAAGACAAATATCTTAGTTATGTGGCACCTTTTTAAGCGGTATTTGTTCAGTACAACAAGCCTTAGTGGTGATCATTAACCAATAAAAAAGACTAGCTAATATTGAAATAATTTTTTACTGAAAGAAATCACAAAAAAATAGATTTAATTAATTCTTCAACTTAATTATTCATCAGAACAGAAATCGTCTATCTCAAATAGTTTCTCCCTCTTTACCCCATCAACAAGATCTTGCCCCGTAATAATAAAAAAGAAATTATTTCAACGTTAATAGCGTACTTCCATTAAAATCTTTCTTTTCTTTTTTTTTTCTATATTATAATACATGAAAATCGACATATAATAATATAATCGAGAATTCCAAAACTTTTTGTAAACACTTGGAATTCATTATTTTAACATGACTAGCAATTAGCTAAAGTATGAAAGAAAACTAGAAGGAAGAAATTAAGAAACTATATTTTAGAAATTGCAAGTACTACAAGATAGCAAAGTATAGAAATATAAGGAAATACGACCAAAGATCAGAAGGTGCAAGCCCAGGAATGATGACAATTGGACATGCAAAAGTTATTATCTTTCTTCACCCAAATCTCTCATAATTACTTAATTAGATTTATTAACATTATAATTTCTTTTAATGGCTCAAATTTTTTGTCCATAGCAGTAAACGCCAAAAAAAAAATAGAGCATTCAAATGATGAAAACTTAGACTTCTAATCTAAGCAATGTTTTCAAAATAATTTCTCCATCCTGAAATTTTATTGTTTTTGATAAATCATGGAATATTATTTTTAAAATAATACCATTGATGGCAGTTTACTGTTAAATTTAAAAAACTAAATTTACTTATTATGTTACGTGGCAAGGTTTTGTAAGTGAGGTAGAGAACGCGACACGTTTACGGGGTGGAAGATTTTTTTTCATATATAAACAGAGAGAGGGGAAATGAAGTCAAATTGTGGCGGATATTTTGGAGCGTGCCCTATATATAACGGCTAAATTGGTACGGTATTTTGAAATCAAGTTGATGAAATATCAACTCAGAAACTTAATTAGAATTATTGTTAAACATATTATAGGAATGATATAATACTTTTAACAAAAGATAAAACGATTAAGGAGAGCATCATCCAATCAATTATGATAGCTTTATTTTTGAGAATACTTGTCTGAATATATATATATATATATCATATTTTGAATCTTAAATGTGAGTTTTATTTGAATGAGAACTAAATATCTTATTTAATACTTATATGTATATCATAAAAGTTACGGAATTAAATAAATGGTCTTTATTCATAAAGAAAGGCTTAAGTGAAATTGTTCATATTGAATTAATTTACAACCACATAAGTACTTAGGCTGTTGGCAACAGCATCCCTTCATTTGGTTAATGCTGTTGAAGTCTCAAAAGTCAAAAAGAATCTCAAAATTAATTTCATCTACGAGGCGGTTGCACGTCTATATATATACGGGCATATCTCTCCTTCTAGTCTTCAGACTGGATGTCCCTCTGGGCTCTGGCTACTTCGCCAGTATATATCAAATCTTCTTCTAAATTTCTTCTCCCAATTTCTTCTCTCTAGGATAGAAGAGAAAGAGCAACAAACTAATTGTAAAAATAAAGAAGTTTTCACGACTTCATCTTCCATACTTGCTACTTTTCACAGAATCCAAATCCAAGTAAGTACAATTGCATATGCTTCGAAAATATGTTGCTCCGATGCTTGGTTTTCTTTGAAATACCATTGTCCCGACACATATCCGATAAAATAACATAGATTATGCAACACACGCCCCCTGCTCTGAGTGACATAACTTGAGCATTTCACATAATTATTACCATACAATCGTGTTCATTTCCAAGGATATCTTGGATAACGTATACTTTTTCTTTTCTTTTTTTTGAAAATTAATTTAATCCCAGGAAAAGAAAACATGGATGGTACGGAGAATGCAAGAACTTCAAGGAGTAGGTCAGGCCATAATAACCTGGGCAGTAGCATTAGGAGCAGCTTGAGCTGGACTACTAGGAGAATGGAAGATGTTTTCGCGAGAGCAAGCCAACTGTCTGGAAATAGTACTCCAGCTGAGGAAGAGGAAGAAGCACTTAGATGGGCTGCTATAGAGAAGTTGCCAACTTATAAACGTTTAAGAACAAGTATCATCAAGTCTTTTGCGGAGAGTGGTGATCCTCAGGGTCAGGGACATGGCAACCGCCACGAGTTTGCTCCAAGAGAAGTTGACGTGAGAAAGCTTGAAATGGATGACCGGCAGAAGTTCATTAATGCAGTCTTTAAGGTTGCCGAGGAGGACAATGAGAAGTTCTTGAAGAGGTTTAGAAATAGGGTTGATAAGTGAGTTTCTCTTTCCATAGTATATATCTGCCAGGTTTTCTGTTCTTGTTTCCCTTCCATTCCATTTAAAAACAAAAAAAAAACAAACTGCCTCCAATTTCTAAATACTTGATTTTGGATGATCAAGAGTTTTCATTACGTCAATCTTTTATTTTCGAATCTTTCATTATTCTATTTAAATTAATTAATTTTCATTTTATTGGAAATATTATCTATGATGTTGAAACTTTTTATTTAACAGTCTTAAAAGTGTGAAAAGGAAAAGTAGCCCCCACGCCCACCGTAAGTCCTTTTTAGACAAGGACAGCATGCTCTTTGAATGGACTTTATCCTTATATGTTGCAGGGTTGGTATCCAACTCCCGACTGTGGAAGTTACGTTTGAGCATTTAAACATCCAAACCGATACCAATATGAGTAGCAGAGCTCTTCCAACTCTAACAAATGTGGCTCAAAATATAGCAGAATTAGCTCTTGGTATGGTTGGCATTAGATTCTCCAAGAGAACCAGACTCAATATCCTTAAAGATGTCTCTGGAATTATTAAACCATCCAGGTAATTAATTCCGTACATTATTTTTTGTTCATTTATAAAGCTAAATTATGGTTAACAAAAGTTGACATACTCAATCATACATTAATTTTCATTTAAGATTCATTTGGTCTTATATGATAGGATTGGCAAAGTTGACATCTACTTTGATCAGGTCTTATATGTATTAATGTTTCATTTCTCTTTCAATTAGTCAAAACTACTTTTGTATACTTTTATTCAAAATAGTTAAAAATTAAAGGTGAGATCGGATTAATTTATTCATTTTTAATTACTCAAAGTGAATATTATTATGTTGTTAGTTTTCAAATTTTTTCCTTCTTTAGACATGTATGGTCTAAATTAACAGCATAATATCTAAAAAAAGTTTTTAAATTATTTAGAAAATTATTAATTTTTTTAGAGAAAATTATGAGGAATAACCTTTTTTTATAAGAGCATTTCAAAAATAATTATCAAAATAAATTTAACTATTTTTAATCACATTTAGCCATGACTTGACAAAAATACCCTTAAAACTATTTCAAATAAATTAAACTATTCATCACAATTTCTCTCCATATGTACTTCCGATTTCTCTCTCTCACCATCCCACTCTTTTTAATTTTATTGATTTTTCTCTTCGGCATTTGTCTGCTATGCTTCCGATTTCTCTCTCTCGCACTTTCAGATTTATCTTTCCAACACTTTCAAGACACCAAGCGATGGTTTTGATGTGCTTGAGTGGGTGGCTAATTGAAAATTTTGATTTTTAGGTAGTTTGAATAACACTAAAATTGTAGAAATGATCATAGATATTTGAAATAACTTTTAATTGTATCAATTCGGGACCTAGACATTAATAAACTCAAAATCTTAAAATTTATAAATCTAGATTTTCAAAGAAAATTTTTTTCGATTTTTAGTTGAAATAGGTGTTTTAGACAAGAAAATTTATGTTTTGATTTATGAAGGCATGTTAGAAACACTTTAATCGGTGCCAAATTATCAAAAATAAAAGAAATGAAGGAAGTTAAGAGGATTTGAAGTTTCGGTTCGTAAATAACAACAATATTTTAGGCATTAAAGTGTAACAAATGTTTTTGAATATAGCGTGTAACAACAATATTTTTTCAATATCACATGTAACAACAATATTTTTTTACAACATGGCATGTAACAACCTTTTTTAACCATGGCGTGTAACATGTTTTTATATATGGTGTGTAACAACAGTATTTTTTTTTTTTGAGGTGTAACAACCTAACTATAGCGTGTCACATGTTTTTGTATATGGCATGTAACAACCTAACCATAGCATGTAACATGTTTTTATACATGGCGTGTCACATGTTTTTGTACATAACGTATAACAACCTAACCATGACGTGTAATATGTTTTTGCACATGGCGTATAACAACAATATTTTTTTTCAACATGACGTATAACAACCTGATCATGGCATGTCACATGTTTTTGTACATGTCGTGTAACAACTTAACCATGGCATGTAACATATTTTTATACATGACGTGTCACATGTTTTTGTACATGACGTGTAGCAACCTAACCATGACGTGTAAAATGTTGTCGTACATGGCACGTAACAACAATATTTGTTTTCAACATGGCGTGTAACAACCTAACTATAGTGTGTCACATGTTTTTATACATGGCATGTAACAACTTAACCAAGCGTGTAACATATTTTTCTACATAGCGTGTCACATGTTTTTGCACATGACGTATAACAACTTAACTATGGTGTGTAACATGTTTTTGCACATTACGTGTAACAATAATATTTTTTTTAACATGACATGTAACAACCTACCATGACGTATAACAACTTAATTATGGTGTGTAACATATTTTTGTACATGACGTGTAACAACAATATTTTTTTTCAACATGACGTGTAACAACTTAACCATGACGTATCACATATTTTTGTACATGTAGTGTAACAACCTAACCATGGCGTGTAACATGGTTTTATACATGGTGTGTCACATGTTTTTGTACATGGAGTGTAGCAACCTAACCATGGAGTATAACATGTTTTGTACATGGCGTGTGACAACAATATTTGTTTTCAACATAACGTGCAACAACTTAACCATGGTGTGTAACATATTTCTATACATGGTGTATAATATGTTTTTGTACATGATGTGTAACAACAATATTTTTTTTCAACATGGTGTGTAACAACCTAATCATAGTGTGTCACATGTTTTTGTACATGTCATGCAACAACCTAACCATAGGGTGTAACATGTTTTTATACATGGCGTGTCTTATGTTTTTATACATAGCATGTAGCAACCTAACCATAGCGTGTAACATGTTTTCGTACATGGCGTGTAATAACAATATTTGTTTTCAACATGGCGTATAACAACCTAATCATGGCGTATCAAATGTTTTTGTACATAGCATGTAACAACCTAACCATAACGTGTCATATGTTTTTGTACATGGCGTATAATTTCATTAAATGTAATTTTGTCTAACTTGACTAAAAATTAGGGATGTCAACGAGTCGAGTACCCTATAATTTCGAGATACCCGAACCCTAACCCTATTAAAAATTAATTACCCTAACCTTATTAACTACCCAAATAATTTAAAAATTACTACCCTAACCCTAACCCTAAGACATTCCTACTATCCTATAATTATCCTAACCCGATTAAATAAAAAAATTATTAAAATTTTCTTCATGGGTACTCAATTACCCAATTAACTTTTCTAATATTATAACTTCTCTTTAGATTTATATGTTATAAGTTTATATAAACAAATGTATATATACTGTAATTAATAATTTTATGAGTTATAATTTTTGCAATGTTAATACAAAATAAAAAGTAAATATATTTATATTTAAAGTACATATATATATACACACAC
>NC_030855.1:18188777-18202881 GCF_000208745.1 Theobroma cacao
AAAACTATTCTAATCTCAAAAGCTTTCTTTAAGTATATATATTATAAGATTATATAAATAATGGTATATATATTATAATTAATAATTTTATAAGTCATAATTTTTGTAATGTCAACACAAAATAGAAAGTAAATATTGTATATTAAAAGCATATATATAATAGTAATTATATTCCTTTATAATATGATATAATATTCAAATTATTTAAACATAATTAACAATCTAATAATTTTTTAATTTAAATATATTAATGTCATCATATTAATAATTAAAGTAACCATACTTTTCATATATTTGTTACTTTTTAACAAAAAAAATTGCTTGTAAAGTTGATAGAAATTGTAAATTTTTAATTTAATTATTGAAATAATAATAAAATGTTTATAAATAGTAATCGGGTTCGGGTATCAGGTACCTAAGGGGTGGTACCTGAACCCTACCCGAATCCTTTTATGGAAAAACCCTAACCCAGTGTAACCGAGTAAGGTACCCGTTGACATCCTTACTAAAAATAGTTAAAATTATAAAGAGAGTTATTTTTTAAAACATCTTATCTTTAAGGATTATTTTTAAAAATGTCTCTTTTTTTATTACATTCAATCAAGTCTTTATATTTCTATTTTGAGTCAAATAAACCCTTATAACTAATAGTTAACTTAGTTAAAATGTTATTTGTCATTCTATGTCATGTGACACTGGTGTGATATGTGGTAATGTTATAATGAATGATGACATGATATGTTAATATAGTATGATAATATAACTATGTGACATTTTTCACATACTTCACATTAATGTCATGTTAACGTCACATAGATATAAAAATAATAAGGGATATTTTGATTAATTGTAACTAGTTAATCATTAGAAATAAGAGCTTATTTGATTCGAAATAAAATTATAATAATTTAATTGAATATAAAAAAAAGTAAAAATTTATTTAAATTTTTTAAATAATTTAAAGATTTTTTCAAACGTTATGTTAAAATTAATTAACCGGTTAAAATTGGTGGCAGAAATTAATATTGTCCCATTTACCGTCATAAATTTTGTTTTCATCCCTATTTCCTGTAGTATTTACCAACGACAATCCATGTTTGATGGGATTGCTTTGATTGTCCATTACAGGATGACCCTTTTATTGGGCCCACCTGCTTCTGGGAAAACAACTCTCTTACTTGCATTGGCTGGAAAATTGGACCCAAGTTTGGAGGTGAACAATCCTATAAACTTTTATACAAGCAGGGCAGGCAACTCAATAGCTTAAACCAACTAGTTTATTTTTGCATGAAACAGGTTAGTGGGGAAGTAAGTTACAATGGGTACAAACTGAATGAATTTGTGCCCAAAAGACCTCTGCATATATTAGCCAAAATGATGTTCATGTAGCAGAAATGACTGTAAAAGAAACCTTAGATTTCTCAGCAAGATGTCAAGGGGTCGGAAGTCGATATGGTATTTGAATATCATACTAAAGTTACTTTAATTACTCGCATTTATAATTATACTTACAGACATTTTAGTAGATAAGGAGATAATTAATTAACCTGTTAATTGTTTTGTTATAATTATGCGGACCTTCTGAGCGAACTTGCAAGGAGGGAAAAGCACGCAGGAATTTTCCCTGAAGCCGAAGTAGACCTTTTCATGAAGGTAAATGCCACAAATCAAGCAATTAATTGGAAACACGTCTCTGAACTTATAATGTTTGGTCTTCGCAAATTGAGTACTTAATATTAAGGTTTTTTTCTGGGTTTAATGCATTTATGTAACTGAAAATCATTTACTACTATTGTATTTGTTTTCTTAATGCGCTTGGCAATTCCAGGCAACTGCAATTGAAGGAGCTGAAAGCAGTCTGGCTACTGACTACATTCTCAAAGTAAGATTAAATACTAGTAATTTATAGCCAAATATCAACGTTAAATCCTTTATAGCATATCATTGCTTTGTTCAAATTTCAATAGTAAGTTTATTTTTATACTGAATGGAATGCATAGGTACTGGGGCTTGATATATGCAAGGATACAATTGTTGGAGATGAGATGATTCGAGGAGTATCTGGTGGGCAGAAGAAACGAGTAACAACAGGTTAAATTGGCTATTTTTAATTAACAAATTTATCACAAATGATGTGTAATTTCAATCCCAATCAATTATGTGCTTTCATTCCAATAAAGGAAATTTCAGTTCCAGGTATATACTTGTCTTCTTAATTTAATTGGGCTACTTCTTTTTATCAAATACAACAAATTAAATAATGCAGGAGAGATGATCGTTGGACCAACCAAGACATTGTTGATGGATGAGATATCAACCGGCCTAGATAGCTCCACAACATATCAAATTGTCAAGTGCTTGCAACAGATTGCCCATCTGACAGATGCCACTATCTTTATGTCCCTTCTTCAGCCAGCCCCTGAGACTTTTGATCTTTTTGATGATGTAGTACTCATATCAGAAGGTCAAATTGTCTATCAAGGTCCAAAAAAATATGTAGTTGAATGCTTTGAGAGCTGTGGGTTCAAATGTCCCGAGAGGAAGGGAACTGCTGATTTCTTGCAAGAGGTAAAAAAAAATTCTTATCTAAACTACTCTATGTCATAGCATTTGCATTTGCACAATCTTCACACAAAAACTTTAAAGAAAAAAAAAAGTTACTGCTTGAAAAGGTCTTGATCCGATAATAAAAAAGACAAACGGAGATTGCTCCAGAAGATCTTAGGTTCAAATCTTAGAGGTGAGTGCATGATTAAGAACTCATAACTAAGCAGCAAATTCTACCGCCGCAGGTAACTTCCAAACAGGATCAAGCACAGTATTGGGCAGATAGAAGTAAACCATACCGCTATATTCCTGTTCCTGAATTTGCAAATAGGTTCAAGAAGTTCCATGTTGGGGTGCAGCTGGCAAACGAGCTCTCGGTGCCTTTCAATAAGTCACAAGGCCACAAAGCAGCATTAGTCTTCACAAGATATTCAGTACCAAAACTTGAACTTCTTAGGGCCTGCTGGGATAAAGAAGTGTTATTGATCAAGAGAAACTCATTCTTTTATGTCTTCAAGACAAGTCAGATTATTATCGTAGCGTTCCTTGCATCAACAATGTTTCTGAGGACTAGAATGCATCACAGGAATGAACAAGATGGAATGCTCTACAATGGGGCGCTTCTGTTTTCAGTTATCACCAACATGTTCAATGGTTATCCTGAGATTTCACTCATGATCGCCCGGCTTCCAGTTTTCTTCAAGCAAAGGGACCTCTTACTATATCCAGCTTGGGCATTCACCATTCCATTAGTCCTGACAAAGATACCTATGGCCATTTTTGAGACTACTGCTTGGATGGCCGTGACATATTACCCCATAGGATTTGTACCAGAGGCTGAAAGGTATCAAGGCACATCTCTGATTTCATTAATTGTATAGGCAAAATATTAAACAAGTTCTAAATCATTTGTTCAATTGTTCTTGTAGTGCTAAAACAGAAAGTTTTCCATGTTCATCTGCAGGTTTTTCAAGAAAATGCTGGTGGTATTTCTGATCCATCAATTGGCCGCTTCACTGTTTAGGCTCATTGCAGGGGTCTGCAGGACCATTGTTGTTTCCAACACCGGTGGAATGTTTGCCCTAATGTTTGTGGTGTTTCTCGGAGGTTTCACCCTTCCTAGAAGTAAGCACCAAAATGAAACTTAATTTCACTCACTCTTA
This sequence comes from Theobroma cacao, assembly GCF_000208745.1. NCBI lineage: Eukaryota > Viridiplantae > Streptophyta > Magnoliopsida > Malvales > Malvaceae > Theobroma > Theobroma cacao. The sequence goes on from NC_030855.1 coordinate 18,192,488, forward strand.
AAAAATTAATCAATTCAAAGAGAACTCAAATATATAACATAGGTGCTTTATCGTTCTGTACTTAGTGCATATTTTATGCATAACATCAAAGCTAGATCAGTTCAATGAATTGACTGAGGCTTCTTTCCTTGGTGACAGCTCAAATTCATAAGTGGTGGAAGTGGGGTTACTGGGTTTCACCTTTGACATATAGTTACAATGCCCTTGCTGTAAACGAATTTTATGCTCCCAGGTGGATGAACAGATTGGTATGTTATTCGCTCATATGTACATCAAGTGGCTAAAAAAAAAAGGATACAGATTTTTCTTTAATACAAGAAATTAAAGCAAGTTGAAAATTCATGTGTGTTCTGATTGCAATGCAGGCTTCTGACAATATTACCAGATTGGCGGTGGCAGTGCTTGAAAGCTTAGAAGTCTATCGTAATAACAATTGGTATTGGATTGGTGCAGGAGGTCTTCTGGGGTTCATTATCCTTTTTAATGTTCTCTTCACCCTGGCACTCACTTACCCAAACCGTAAGTCTTGCCATTGTTTTCCTTCTTTTCATTTTGACTGCCAGGATTAACTAATCTGTCATATCCTCTGAATTGATTATATTAGCTCCGTCAAGCCCACAAGCGGTAATTCCTGAAGATTCAGCTGATGAGATGGAAAGTAACAGAGAAACGGCAATCCGAGGAATCAGCAGTGAGTCGAATTCCAGTAGTACAAATAGAAATGCTAATTCAACCCGAGAAGCAGCCAAGAAAGGAATGGTTCTTCCATTCACACCTCTAGCAATGTCATTCAACAAAGTGAATTATCATGTTGACATGCCTCCCGTAAGACATCATTTTGTTTTTTCACACTGTCTTTGTTTCAATTAGATATTTATTCATATACCTTATTCATGGAAGACAGGTTAACCATCCATCTATTTTTTTCTCCTATCATCAGAAAAAATATAATCCTAAAAATGATGTTTGCCAACTTGGCCATGGAGCATGACTTTGAAATCAAATACTTTACCAGAGTGCACCCTAAACCCTAAACTTTCTTTCTAACTAGCTTCCATGATTTTAATAGGAAATGAAGGTGCAAGGAGTTACAGAGGACAAGCTCCAATTGCTTCGAGAAGTAACAGGTGCATTTAGGCCTGGAGTTTTGACTGCTCTAATGGGAGTTAGTGGAGCTGGAAAGACAACATTGATGGATGTTTTGGCTGGAAGAAAAACTGGTGGATACATTGAAGGTGATGTCAGGATCTCAGGATTCCCCAAGAAACAAGAAACTTTCGCCCGGGTCTCTGGATACTGTGAACAAAATGATATACACTCACCCCAAATCACAGTCAGGGAGTCCTTGATTTATTCAGCTTTCCTTCGACTTCCAAAAGAAATTGATACAGAAGAAAAAATGGTAAGAATATGAATTCAATAGTTATTACTTAAGTACTAGAGTATATGACTTTATATTAAGTGCAAAACAAAAATTTTTCTGGGGTTTTCTATTTTAGATTTTTGTGGATCAAGTGATGGAACTGGTAGAGTTGGACAATCTCAAAGATGGTCTCGTAGGGCTGCCAGGAATTACTGGGTTGTCGACAGAACAGAGAAAACGATTGACAATTGCCGTGGAGCTTGTTGCTAATCCCTCAATTATTTTCATGGATGAACCTACATCTGGTCTTGATGCAAGGGCAGCAGCCATTGTCATGAGGACCGTGAGAAACACTGTGGATACTGGTAGAACTGTCGTCTGTACAATTCATCAGCCTAGCATCGATATATTTGAAGCCTTTGATGAGCTTCTACTGATGAAAAGAGGTGGACAAGTAATCTTCTTTGGACCACTGGGTCGAAATTCTCAAAAGATTATAGAATATTTTGAGGTAATTTATCATCCTCAAATTAATTTATGAAAAAAACAATTGCGTCAGTTGCACCTGCTTCAACAGAAATCTTTAATTTTCCTAAACTTATTGCAGGCGATTCCTGGAATTCCCAAAATTAAGGAGACATACAATCCAGCTACCTGGATGCTAGAAGTGAGCTCAGTAGCAGTTGAAGCACGACTTGGAATTGACTTTGCCGAGCATTATAAGTCATCATCTTTGCATCAGTAAGTTGTTATTTGATTGTTTCACAAGGTAGTTATTATGCTTTTGTAAATTTCAAGCTAATTTATATGTATTTGAGCAGGCAAAACCAAGCTTTAGTGGAGGAGTTAAGCAGACCACCACAAGGAGCTAAAGACCTCTATTTCACCACTCAATATACTCTGTCTATGTGGGGGCAGTTCAAATGTTGCCTCTGGAAGCAATTCAAAACTTACTGGAGAACTCCTGAATATAACCTTGTTAGATTAGTTTTCACTTTGGTTGCCGCTCTAATAGTTGGATCAATTTTCTGGAGAGTAGGCACAAAAATGTCTGCCTCTATCTTTCACTTCAAAATTTCAAACTGCTATTAATTACATTGATAACAATAATCAGGATATCTCCTAAATGATACATTCTATTTTCTCTTACTGTTCTGTGGTTTAGGAAGGACGCAACTCAACTTACAATGATAACGGGAGCCATGTATATTGCTGTCATGTTTTTTGGAGTTACTAACTGCCAAACAGTTCAACCGGTTGTAGCCATTGAAAGAACCATATTTTATCGAGAAACAGCAGCCGGAATGTCCTCTGCATTCCCTTATGCCCTTGCACAGGTAAGAGAAGGTGAAGGGTTATATTTTATTCTTGTTTAGTATTTCAGTAGTTGATTTTGGGGACATGAGACAGGATGCTTGATAGTCTTTGACACTTTTTCTGTTTCCTACTATCAATAACAATTCTCAAATTCTCATGTCTGATAAATTAACCAGTACATATCAAGATTGTGGAGCATACGGTAGACACTAGTGATTAACTCAATATCACTTAGTTTTAAGACCCAGCCACACATGTTCTCCAACAGGATGAAAACTGGTATAGCCTTTCATGTCATCCGACTTGACTAGTCTATCTGATAGATTAATTTCATTGCGGCATGCAGGTAATTGCTGAAATACCCTACGTGCTCACCCAATCTTCATATTATACACTTATAATCTTTGCCATGATCAACTTCAAATGGACGGCGAAAAAGTTCTTCTGGTTCTTGTTTGTCCACTTTTTCACCTTCCTTTACTTCACATTCTATGGGATGATGAATGTTGCCATCACACCAAACGTCCACATAGCAGCTATACTAGCAGCAGCTTTCTATTCACTCTTTAACCTTTTCTCTGGCTTCTGCATCCCAAGACCGGTATGTTAAACTTGTTTGGCAAGCAAAATATGTGTTTGAATAATCCCAACAAAGCATGTTGACAGAAATGTCATTTTCTTTGAAATTTCAGAGAATCCCTGGGTGGTGGGTATGGTATTATTGGGTTTGCCCAATAGCATGGACAATCTATGGTCTGATTACCTCACAGTACGGGGAGGATGAACACACCATTAAAGTACCAGGCATTTTGCCTGACCCTACTGTTAAATGGTACTTGAAACACCATTTCGGGTATCACTATGATTTCATGGGGGCAGTTGCTGCAGTTTTGGTTGGCTTCACAGTGTTCTTTGCATTCATGTTTGCCTTAAGCATCAAGATACTCAACTTCCAAATTAGGTAGGGGAAAAATTCCACGCAACGAATTCTTCATCTTCTCGCATGTTTAACTAGGCAAGAATAATCTTCGCAAATATTATGCTGTATACCGTCAAAAATAAAACTTCGTGCCAAATTTACGAGAGTGTTGATTATGTATTCCAATGCTAGATGTTGTTTCTGATTGAAGGATTTTGGTTTTCTGTATTGAACCTAAGGGCTGAGATATATATCAGTTGTTATAAATAACAATAATGAGAACAATTTGTAAGTTTCTAGAGTTGAGATATTTATCAGATATATATATGGTAAAAAAAAAAATTAGTCTTAAAATATAGATGTTTTTGAAAATAACTTTTTAGATAATTTTAATTGTTTTGAACTAAAAAAAGAGACTTTTAGACAAAAATACCCTTAATGAGATATTTTCATTGACGTGCACACTCATACACGAGTATATTGGGAAAAATAAATCTGCACAAAATTTGTTCTCTCTAATTTTATGCAAAACATTCATTTTTTCTTTCAAGAAGCCTTTGCAAAACATAATCATATTACAGGATATGGTTTTCTAGATATTTCAAACATCGCATTTCAAATAGTACGAAAAGAGTGATATTAAACGAACGAGGAACCGGTCGTGATGAATCCAAAGCTTTGAGAATGATGAGAAACCAGAAATCCCTGATACGATGGTGAATCGAAAAGAGGAAAATGTGAATCCAAAACACGAATTGGTCGTGCCACAGCAGGCCATATGTGACACGGCTATGTCACGGCAAGGTTTAGAATTTGTGAAACGCCATGGTAGGAATGTGTGACACGGCATGATGGGAATATGTGACACGTCATAGTGAGAATATGTGACACAAATGTGTCACAATAGGGTTTAGAGTTTATGACACACCATGGAAGGAAAATGTGACACTGCAGGGTAAGAATATGTGACACGACTTGGAAGGAATATGTGAGACGACATGGTGAGAATATGTGACACGCTAGTGTGAGAATGTGACATGTTATGGTGTGAATATGTGACACGTCATGGTGAGAATATGTGAAACTGCTTATGGGCATATATGACACGACAAGGTTTAGAGTTTATGACACACTAGTGTGAGAATGTGACACGCCATGGTGTGAACATGTGACACGTCATGGTGAGAATATGTGTCACGTCATGGTAAGCATATGTGACACGGCTGTGACATAGTAGGGTTTAGAGTTTGTGACACGTCATACAAAGTATCTGTGACATGGCATGTCGAAATCATGTGAGACGGCATGGTGAGAATCTGTGACACGTCATGGTGAACATATATGTGACACGCCATAACTTGAATATGTGACACACCATGGTTTGAAATAGAAAGAAATTGTAGACAAATAACAAGGAAATTGCTTGAACTTCCACTGCATGCATATTATAAGGCCATCGCATTTATTATATTTTCAAAATTCACAAACGTTTGTGTGAAGGAACTAAAAGAGTTTGATTCACTCCTCATTCCTAAAGGGACTAGAGTGTTTAACTTCGCTCTTTGCCAGCTTAACGACATCACAATAACAATGTCGGCTATTAGTGAAGAAGTCAGTTAGTCTCAAATTAAAATTTTATTCTGTTAGTTCATTTTTTGCTGGGTTGCTGAGATATGTTCATGTTTTTGCATTTGTTATGTTTTAACTATTTTCTTCATGATTTTATGGCTTCTGGTAAATTGTGGAGAGAAAGAACTACAATATTTTTTTGCTGACATGATTTATGGTCGTACCAAAGTTTTGAAAGGGGTTTGCATCTGCATATCGTGTAACAGAACTACAACATTTGATCTGGCGTGTAGTGGGTTAACTGGTTTTCAAGGTTTTTAGCCTTTTTCTAGGGTTTTTATCGTGTCACCTCATTATGTACTTTAAGGCAATTCATGTAACAAGTTACAGTGATTGGCATGTCACAACACGGCATAGTTAGTGTGTCACCACATTGGGTATTTTAGGACAGTTCTTGTAACGAGTCAATAATTATAGCGATTGGCGTGTCACAACATGGCATGGTTGGCTTGTCACGAAATGGCTCAGCATTGGAGTGTAATAACATTTGACTTGGTATGCTTAGCGTGTAACAACATTTGACTTGGTATGCATAGCGTGTAACAACATTTATTTCTTTCTTCAGTATACCGTGTTGCTCATTATAGGTTAACTCACACGTGCATGTGTGCTATATTTTGCAGATACATTTCAGAAAGTATGATGTTCTTAACAGTTTGCTTGTTGTGCTGAGGGAGAAATGGGCATTCAAGGTCTCTATTAACACCCATTGTAAATGGTCGCAACTGCATTACATCAACAAGACTCTCCAAAAGAAAAGGGAGTACGATGCAATCAAACATACGTGCTTCGAAATGCTACAGGACGTATATCCATAAGGTTAATTTTGCACTGGTTTCTTGCAGAACATCATGATTCATCGAATCACTGAGACAGAGTCAATAAACCATAAGTTATGGTTTGCCACTGGTAAAAGCAAAGCACATATATCAAAGCAAGAGTCCTACCTTATCACCAGACTCAAGTTTAGCCCAATGTCTGATATATTCACACGACCTTACGAGGTTGTCCCGACAAAATTCATGCGAGATACTAGAACTAGCAGCAGAACATTAAGCTACAAGCGTTGCTTGATACTTTCCAAGAAGGTAACTTTTAGCGACCAGGAGACATGACCAAGATGACATTCGTCTTGATCGCGAATAACATTTTATTTGGTCAAGAGTACCGTAAATGGGTGACACTTAGGCTTTTACCATTGGTGGAAGACATCGACGCTTGGAATGTCTTCCCTTAAGGTCACTATGTTTGGGGGTTGACCGAGGGCTACTTATTGAAGGGGTTTGAAATGCCTACTCTAAACTTGCAGAATGATAATCGTTTACGCTACATCATTTACGGATTTACGTGAGTAATATAGGTACTGTCACGTAACATTTTTCAGTTTTCTTTTTATATAATAATTTATGGTTGCACTCGTTTATCATTTACGGTCTAATAATGGTTACATTTGACTTACAGTTCTGGATAATGGAGGCAATTCCTGTCTTCTGAAAAGTTGTTGCCCCTCTGCTCCAAAAGACAATGTCTACCCACGTATGTGCATATGGCAATGCAATCAGAAGCCGAAAGACTTTTACAAGGTGGTTGAGAAGTTGGAGTCATCTCAGCAGGTGAGTAAACAACTATTAATTTGTGTTGTGAATTTGTATAATAATTATCATAAAATTTATCAATATACCTATTTTGCAGTTGTGAGCATACAAAACCTTGGAGCCCACCCCGGATGAGGCCACACAGGAGTATTTGGTGGACATTAATGTCCTATTATTTGAGGGGCACTAATATGTGCCAATAAGGCACATGGAGGATTGAGCGAACTGGGGTTTAAGTGTGAGAAAAAGGAAAAAAAACCTGAAGGAGAAAAAAGTCGCTGGTCCCGTTAAGCGAAGGCGCACCACCACTTTTGGAGACGATGAGCTGTTGGGCCTTAAGTTAATGGAGGAAGGGGATGACTAAGGCAATATCAGTAAACAGCTGGTAAAGACAGTTCTAATGGTTTGTATTCAACAATTTCATATATGATTCTTGAATAACACAGTAATATATGTGTTTGCAGTTGAACCATACTGTCGTAACATGCGAGTCCAAGAACCCGATCACTAGATGCGGGGAAACACTAAAGAGTCGCCACCAATCTTTGTTCTAGGTGTGATTAGCCACATATTGACATGATTCTAATCGACGAAGTCTTAAATTGATTCGAAGTCCGTCAAGGGAATTTTAAACTGATCTACATCTTTTAGAATTAGGTTCGAGAATGCAATTATGCCCGGGGAAGAATTAGCACCCCCGTGACACCCGTTCCATGAACGATACCATTTGATTTTAGATTATCCTATTGTGGCCTCGATCCTTAAATTTATTATGTTTCCTTAGTTATTATTCATTTATTTTATTCTCTATTTTATTAAAATATTTTATTTAACTCTACAGTGTGATATAAACATGAGGTATTGTGAAATGCATGGCATGAAATTCAAATAATGTCGGACAAATAACCTTTTATTGAGGACATTCTCCTGGATCCGCCTATCATACTAGTGGGATCCGGGGATATTGTCTCACTTAGAGAATTATCCGAGAAATTCGCCTTCACAAATTTGACGAATAAATCTCATCATCGGGGTTACCATACGCTTTTTAGAAAAAATATTTTCATAAATGTAAACCTATTACGAGCAAAAGCTTTTTATTAAAGATGTTTCCTAAGCTCTCTTATCGTACTGGTGGGACCCGAGGACATCCTTTCACCTAAAAAACTTTTCAAGAGAAACTCGCCTTCGCAAGATTTTCAAAAAATCCCATCATCAGGACTTATACTTGTGAACAAGAATATCTACATGCCATGACATGCATGATGCAATAGAAATATATATACTATGCTTGGGAAGTTCATTATTAGTTTTTATTTCTAAGTTCTCCTATGTCTTCCTTGCTATTTCTTATGGACTCTCTTTATGGTTCTCTTTATAAATATGTACATTATGAACTATATATGTTTCTATGTTATTTAGGTGTATACCTACTTTACTATCTATAACAAAAAATTTACTCAAACTCTATGGTCTTTTAAACTGGATTTTTCATTTCATAATTATATATATGTTTTGATTTGATGTTTTTTTTATTATCTATCTTATTCCCTTTTTTATAACATCTATAAATTTGTTGCATATTTTTACATAACCTAAAATACTCACCATTATGAATTTCCCATTATTGAATATTTTACTCATTTATTTACTTATTATTATCATGATCATCTTTTTTATAATTTTATTTTTATCTCTTAACAACTTAAATGAGTATAGGTTATCTTTTCTTTTATATTTATTATATTGGTATTATTATGCAATAATTTTTTGTTTATTTAAAATTGAAACTCTTGGAATCTCAAAATTGAAGCCCTCCCATCATACTGGTGGAGCCCTAATTTGGATTCCAAGCCTAGGGAAAATTAGTCCGAATTTACGACTCCTCGCGGCCCGGCCAATCATCCTATCATCGGTTCATTTATATATTATACTTATATTTAATATTACTGTATTTTTAAGAGTCAATTTTCTAAGGTTGATTCTCATACCTATCTTATTATCATTATTTTAATACTTGACATAATATTCTTTTTTTTTTATTCACTAAATATATATTTCAATTTACATAAATATTTCCCATGCTCTGTTCTATATTTTTATTTAAGAATGCCCCACTAATAATCTAATAATTTTCAATTTTACTTAATTTAATCTATATGTAAGTCTTTAGCCTACCATTTATTTCATTCATTTATATTTTTTTTATATTTATCATTTCTCTCCTTAACTCCATCATGATAAACATATTCCATTTAGCAATATATTTTTTTGTTTTGCATATTTGCTTCACTTTCTCTTAATAAATATTCTCCTACATTTAAATTTTCCCCTTTCTTATATATATATTTTATATCATTTATGTTTATATATATCCCTCTATTTGTATTACTTTCTTAAATCTAAAAATAATATCTAGGGATTTTAGAACATTATGCTAAAGTACTAATCCTAAATGATTAAACAATAATTCTAGGGACAAATAATATGAACCAGCTCAAACCACAAAAATTTAAGGGAAATAATAAATATTTTACCTTTCTAAGCTGACCCGAATCTATAGCCCACTCCAATCAATTTGTTACTCTGCAGCCAGCAAATTCTACTTCCCCAAAGTATGCTGTCTAAGGCAGGAAAGGAATGATCTACCCCTTTGGCAACTACACGACGTCGTTTAAGAACCCCCACTATTTTTCTACCCTTTCTTCACTTTTCTCCTTCATTTTCTCTCTTTAAAGACGGGTTACTTTTTCTTTCTCACTCTCCACCCTTGTCGGTCACCTCCAAAACCCAACTCTCTCTTATATCCCCACCGGCGATCGGGAAGCCAAACTCAAGACCCCCCCGTAAGCCGCACTCTCTTAGCCGACATTTTCTCCTCTCTCTCTATAAACCAAATGCTTTTTCTTTCTCACTCTCCACCCTTGCTGGTCACCTCCAAAACCTAGCTCTCTCTCTCTCTAAAAAAAATCCAATCTTTTCCCTATAGAAAACACCCAAACCGAATACTCCTTAAATCTTCTTCTCCCCTTTGTCGGCCATCTCTAAATCGGCTCAAAGAACTTCGATTTCCTCCCTCCTCTTAGCCGGCCATCCAACCATCAAAACCCCTTAAAAATCTACTCCTAAAAAAACAAACTAAAAATCCTAAAACCAAACAACTTTGCTCCTCTCATTTTTCATTGTATATTTTTTTTTTTTTTTCTGGCTGTGGATTGTGGTTATGGCTACTAGAAAACCTAGGGTTTCTTTTCTTGAATTTTTTGATTGCCGTTGTGTGTTTTTTGTAACTGCTACAGTATTGCTTTTATATTCAATTCCAATCTTCGGGTGTCGTTTCCACTTTCTGCCAGATGCGAGTTTTTCGTGTCTGGCATAACGTATTGTGCCTGGCAGGGTGAGGACACACCCTACCAATCGTCTAGCTTTTTCTCTTTCTTTTTTTTTTTTGTTACTATTATTTTGTCCTTAGTCTCCATAACACTATAATGTTTAATTAACACATAAAACAAGTAAATAATATCAATAATGAAAATATATATATATATATATATATATATATATATATATA
>NC_030855.1:18203037-18322295 GCF_000208745.1 Theobroma cacao
TAATATATATATATATATATATATATATATATATATATATAGTGTCTACAGCCATACGATGACAACTCCTCAATCATCGAAAGGTCTTGCTCAGTCACACAGTGCTAATGAGCCACCGATAAAAACTGTTCTAACGATTTGATACAACATTTCCACATATGTTTATCGAATAACATGGTAATTTCTATTATTATAGTTGAAAGAAACGATGACAGCTCCTCACCACCAACTTATCCTGCTCAACCTCACAGTGTTAACGAGCCGCCTATAAGGATGTTAAAGTTAGAACGGTTTATATTCAACAATTCCATATATGATTATTGAATAACACGGTAATATCTATTATTGCAGTTGACCCACTCGATAAGAGTCAATGATGGTGTAGTTACCAAACGTCAGCTACGACAGTTCATGCGTAAGCATAAAAAAAACATGTTGGAGCTGAAGGCTTTAATTCAATCATTGACTCTCATAATGCAGACGTTTGAGGACCATATTGTTGGTCGAATTCTAAATGGCCTGAAATTACAAGTACGTTATTCTTTCTTTGTTCATATATTGGTGGTTTACGTTTAACGAGGGTAGTCCTATTTTCTGTTTTTGGTTTATGGTTTATGGTATTTTATGAGTTAATGGATTTTCCCATTTGTCTCGATCTGTAAGATGGTGCTTCATCTCATCATGATGGTAAGCACCATGTGTCGTAACGTGCGGGTCCGAAAATCAGACTACTAGACGTGGGAAAATTTAAGAAGTCGCCACTAATCCTTTTTTACCTAAGTGTGATTGGTTACCTATTAAATTGGTTCTATTTGACGAAATCCTAAATTGATTTTAAGTTCGTCGAAAGAACGATAAACTGGTCTACGTATTTTATTTAGAGTTAGGTTCAGGAGTACGATTACGCACAAGGAAAGATTAGCACCCTTGTGATGCCCTTTCCACGAATAATACCACTTAATCATATATTATCCTAACCCATTAATTTTATTTTTATGCTTCCTTAATCTGATTTATTTAATTCATTTTTTGTTCTTTTAACAAGTTAAAATGTTTCATTTGTTTTATGAATTTGATGTGCACGTGATGCAATTGTGAGATGCAATTATGAGATGCATGACATAAAATCAAGATAATGTCAAACGAAAACCTTTTATTGAGCGTACTTTCTGAATCTGTCCATCATACTAATGGGATCCAGGAGTGTACTCTCACCTAAGGAAGTACCCGAAAATCTCACCTTCACAAATTTACTAGGTAGATCCCATCATCGGGGTAGTCATTTGCAAGTAAAATAATATTTTCATGAATACAAATCTTAATACGAGCAAAAGCTTTTTATTAAAGATATTTCTCCAAACCCTCCCATCATACTGGTGGGATCCGGAGGTACCTTTTCACCTAAGGAGTTTACCGAAGAAACTCGCCTTCGCAAGCTTTCTCTGAAAGTCCCATCATCGGGGTTATACTCGTATATAGAATATTTCTATATGCCATGACATTTAACAATGCAACAATGGTACATGATGTATACATAAATCCTAGTGTTTTTTTCTTATTTTATTATTTCTCCGTGTGAGCATATATACCATGACTAAATATTTTATATTTACTTATTGTTCCATTTTTATTTCGTTATGTATTTTGCTACGTAAGTACTTATTTACTTCACTATATGAAATTTTTCAAAATCATATTTTTAGACCAAATATTTTTATTTTATTTATTTATTTTTTATTTCACAATTATTATTGTTGTTAACATACTTATTGTTATCATTACTTCCTTATTTTTTGCATTTTTGACCAATTTGTAATTGAGTATATAATTTGTATTTAAAAGTAGAATCATCGAAATTCAAAATTAGGACTCTCCCACCATACTAGTGGGGTCTTAATCAAAATCCTTAACCCAAGGAAATCCATTTGAAATTGTAACTTCTCACGTTTTGAATGGGCATCCTATCATCGGTATTGATTTCAAATCAAACATCATATTTTTATACTTAATAATTTCATGTTAGGTCGTATTTTTTTTATTTTATTTTATTTTATATTTATTTATTTATTTATTGACTTTTTAGACCAAACCTTGGAACTTTCCTAATTATAAATATTGATCCTAAATATATTTTTTATTTTGCTAATTTACCTAACATAGTTTCCTAGAATGGTCTAAAATTATACCTAGATTACATTTTAATTAGGCAAAATGGGCTAGACCCAAAATCAATTAAAATAGACCCACAAACAAAAAGGTAAGAATTATACCTATTTGGGCCAAGCTTGGCCCAACTCGAAGGCCCATAGAAGGCCCAAGCCTGCTACACCAGATCTGCCTTTTGATACCCACACTACTGCTCTCAAAATGCACTGTTTTGGTGCTTGAATGGCCACTTCAAGCGGCCCCAAAATGGCATCATTTAGCCCACCTTTATGTTTGGGTATATAAGCTTTTTTTTTTTACTTTCTTCCCTCATTTTCTTTCTTTGGCCGTTCCTCTCATTTCTCTCTACTCCTCTTTCTTTTTCTTTCTTCTTATCTTTTTCTCTTCTTCTCCGATCAACTTTTTCTTTCTTTTCTTCTCTCTTTTCTTTTTCTTTCTTCCATCTTCATTTCCTTCCCTTTTCCTCTACCATGCCACTCACTCTCCCTTCTTCTATGCCGCTCACTCTCTCTCTCTCTTCCTCCCTCTAACCAATGACTTAAACCCCCTAATCTTTCTTCTAAACACACGGCAGCTATCCCTTTTGAAAACTTCAACCTAAAAACTAAACAAAAAATAAAGATCTCCCAATAAACCCAAATCAAAAAATCTCAAAATTACTTTGTTTCTCTCACCCTCTATTGTATATATTTTTTTATTTTTTTATTTTTTTATGGTTATTGTGGTCGGTTGGCTACTAGAGAAAACTAGGGATTTTTTTTTATTTTTGGTTACTTTTTCGGCTGCTAGAGTAGGATTTTTGGGTGTTTGTTCTAAAGGTTTTTTTTTTGTTGCTGCCCCCCCCCCCCCCTTTTCCATAGCTTTCAGATCCTCCTTTAAAGGTTGGATTGTCCAAATTTTTAGACAATCTAGAGGTGGAGGTTCTGACACCAGGGAGTTGGTAGCCGGAGCTCAATTCTTCCCTTTTCATGAGCTCTAAATGCTCTACCATGTCTACTGGGGAGGGATGATTGAGCGTACGCTCAGTCATTTCCCTGTTTCTTCTTTTTTAAAAAAAAATTTATTTATCATTTTTTTAGTTTTTTTATTTCATTATTTTTTTTATTTTTTTTCTTGAAATGGGTGTCTACACCATGATAATGCTGATGATGGGCAGCATGATGAACCAGGTGTTCACATTAAGCATGACGTTGTTGATGCTGCCGAAAACAATGTAACTCATGTCAATGACGTTCTCGATGATGCTGTGGCAGGGGATTTAACCTTACAATCAGTTGATGTTGAAGGAAACCATGTTCTTGAGGTTGATGCGATTATCGATGCAGCTGCAAGAGGGGAGGGGGACGTTCACTTAGTTGAGGTTAAAGGAAACCATGTTTTTTAGGCCAATACGGTTGTTGAGGTAGCTACGGGTGAGGATGGGAACCTTGCATTAGTTGAGGCTGAAGGAGACCATGTTCTTCAAGTCAATGTGGTAATCGAAGCATCTGCGGGAAGAGATGGGCATTTTGCATCAGTTCAGGCTTAACGAAACCATGTTTCTCAGAACACTCCCGAAGGCAACGTGTCACGAGTGTCGTCACCAGAGTTGTCTGATGTCCATCATCGTGATGCACTCATTTCAAACCCAACTGAATGGGTACAGGTCAACATGACCAGCAAATACATGGCAAGCCAATACGTTAACCTATTAGTGAGCCATTGGGATCTGAAGAACTCAATGGTGGAAGCATACAAAGCTTTTAAGAAAGACGACCATGTAAGGTAAGCTCATAAATAACATTGCAAATACTGTTTTTGAATGAAATATTAATCCACCAAGCTTCTTAAAATTCAATTTGTTACATGTGCAGGTGTAACGTTGGGCTCTTAAGGGATCAAAAGCCTAACTTTTTCACATCATTAGAGGATCGAAAAGAGGATATGACAAGTTAACAACTCGACTCATGCCTCAGCGTACTATGTAAGCAAATGACAAGATCGAAGTCCAAGTTGTACAAGACCCGTGCATGCGTGGTTGATATGATATTCTTCGTAAGTTTATTTACACATTTTTCAATTATGAAAATACTAAAGTTTTGGATTGCATGGCGTGTAAGCTGATGTATACATATTTCACATGATACTATTTGTATGCTTTACATCGTATATCTAACTGAAGCTGAACAGTCACTTATGAAAATTCCAAATGATTTACGAAAGTACGTGAAGAGTGATAGGCTGACATACAGAAAAAATGGAAAGATGTCAATTTCATCCTCGCGCCTTGCAACATGAGTGGGCATTGAGTAGTTGCGAAGATCGACTTGGTCAAGTGGATGATCAAGGTGGTGGACTCCATGAGAACTTCGGCTGCTAAGGATAATGGAGTGCGTGCAACTCAAATGACATCCTTTACGACAATGATGCCTATCATCTGCCACCAATCTGGTTATTTGAACAAAACGTGCCACAAGAGACGAGATTCCACGCCGATGCCATTGGAAATTCATTTGCCAAAATCATTAGTGTATTGCTAGAATGATAGTGTCAACTACAATATGTTTACCATAAGGTACATTGATGATATTTTGCAATAAGAACGGATCAAAGTTCGACAGAAGATGATTGCTAATATGCATCGCTAATATGCTCTAGAAATTTTTAGCAACAGTTGTGAAAGCGAACCCTAAACCCTGCACCATGAACATATCGGGAATTGTATGTAGATTTTTTATAGATACAATTAATTTTAATATTCGTACATTTTATACATTAATTTTTCAATTCAAACACAGTGCATATAATGATCAAAAGCTTATGTAAATTAAATTAATTTGTTGTTTACCTTTAACCTATGGGTTTTTTACTGATGGCATGTCACAACAAGCCCTAAACGACATCTAACAAGTGTGGTGTGTCACCAAAATACTGCAATGACTTAGCGTGTCACCATAAGATGTCAACAACATCTAACAATTAAAGCGTGACGTATCACCCCATAATACTGCAACCACTTAGCATGTTACCATAAAATGTCAACGACATCTACCAATTGAAGCGTGGCATGTCACCCTATAATACTGCAACGACTAAGCATGTCACTACAAGATGTCAACAGCATCTATCAATTGGAGCGTGACTTGTGACAATATAATATGACTTAATAGAATTGTTGCCCGAAATCACAGTCTTGTGAAATCATTTTTTGGTACAATATCTTTCCATGACTTATTTATCTAAAATTAATTATAAAACTTGTTAAAATTCTACTCATCGACATAAATTAAACTAAAATAGTTGCATTAAATAATTTATTATCTTGCATAGCAAATTATCAGGTTCAGTAACAAACAATATGATAATTTTCTATTCAATGATCAAAACTAAATACAAAATTCAAATAATCAAATAATATATCTACAAAATAAATCAAAAAAATAAAGACTCATAATATATCTACACCACTCGTTCCAACGTGTTTCTACCCATGGATATAATGACTACATTTTCTCAGTCCATTATTAACTAATAAACACAAAATATGAATAAATGTAAGAAACTACAAGAGGAAATTTTGAGAAAGGTATTGGACATGGCTCAGACATTTAGTTAGGCCAACACATTGTCTTCATCTACAAGACACCCTATGTTCTTAAACATTGTTCTTTCATATTGGAAGATGTTGCGTGTCTGATAGATTTGTTTGCAAGTTGAACATGCTTTCGGTCGTTGCACTCGTGGAGGCACCGATTGACTTGGAGATCATGTCTGTCATCTCATTATGGGCATCTTGCTCCCCCATCTGTCTTGAGGTAGCTTGTGTCTTAAGCGGCATTCTTACCTAGACTAAAGCAAACACCTATTATTAAACACATTTTTCTATAATCATTCATAAAGGAAAATGTGGTTTTTAAGGTAAGGAATCTATGTTATCCCTTGGTTGTAAAATGTGTCGTGGTTCACACTTCACAACCGAAGTTTTCACATAAAGACTCGACACTCCGCTAACTACAAAAGGAAGTTCTAGGACCTAGACAACCTAGGGCTCTGATACCAAGTCTGTCACGACCCAAATTTTCGGGCCATGACCAACGCATGGACCCAATGAGTATAGCTCACTAAGTCCAAGCAAGCCTATTTATGTAACTTGTTCATCATTCTATTGAATATTCCTAAAGTCACATTTCGTGATTTCAACTGCAAGTACTTGAATGATATGCTACAATGATCAAATACTCGCATATATATATTACCCCAAAATGGTGCTAACCATTGCCAACTCATAGTGGCGTTACCATTCAAAGTATATATATATTGTCTAAAACAAGTATCTTAAAAATTTACATTTCGTTTATCTATATACAGCATAAAGACACTCGACTTCCAGCGGAGCGACCTTGGCGAAGGTACAGCTATTGAATGCCGAGATACCTACCAAAGAGACGAGTCTATGTGGACACCTCGACCTAGGTTCCAATTGCCTCCTGATCTGAAAATACGAAGTTGAAAACCGTGAGTATAAACTTAGTGAGAGAACAAAGGACGGGAACAAGCAATTGATAAAGAAAATTTGAAAATCATGATGCATTTGTTTTGAAAACAATGCAATTTAATTTAATTTCTTTCCTAACCCCTTGTTTCGAACATTGGTTAGTAAATTCTTAGTGTTGCAAAGACCCATGCTCAATCATGAAGATAAAGGAGTGAAGAAAAATTATATCAAAATCCGAGCAAGGTAGCAACATGACAGCACGTTTCTCATTGTAGCACAAGGCATTCTTGGTTTGCATATGTTTTGGTTTTTCAAGCATATCTTCCACTACAGAAGCCTAATTGACATGCTTGTTAGGTCATTAGAAAGATAAGAGGCAGGGCTATGACTTTAATGTTTACCACTTTGCTCAGTTCTGATCGAAAGGTGGTCAAAATTGCAGTCAAAGTGACAGCACTGCACCACTATCTGAGAGTTTCAGGCTGCAGCAAGAATCCATTTTCGTTGCAGCCAAACTCCTTGCTACAATAAACATCAATTTGAAAATACTTAGCAACTTTCAATGTTCAACATGCAAGATTCCACATACATTACAATCACGTACTATATTCATAAACCTTCTATTACGTATGTATATATATATAAACACGACTACCACCACCTTACTCAGCCAACGTGCACTCCCCACACACACATCATAGTCGGCATGTGCACTTCCCACTCCGCACATGCACAATTGTAATTTTCACAACATTATCATTCAACCGGTATGTGCACTGCCCACTCCATACATGTATGGTTGTAATTGTCACAACATTGTCATTCAACCGGCGTGTGCACTACCCACTCCGTACATGCACGGTTACATCAATTATACAAAATTACTCAACAATACATACCATATATCTTTATATACATATCAGTGTCATATAGAGGTACATAGATTCATCACAATCATGTTCCACATCACAAAAACATTTCACTAAAGGCTTGTTCCCATGCATTTTGAAGAAAAGATAATTTAAACAATTCAAGTGATTCGCTCAAACATAGGTACATCTACCCAGCACATTTTAGTGCAAGTTCACTCACCGGTATTTATTGAATCTTTATTCGACTCCAACCTCCACTAATGGTCCAAATGGAACTGTGGGGCCTCGTTGGGACCTATCATCACAACAACATCACAACAGACCCGATTTGCATAATTATAGTTCTAAAAGTTATCCAGTAAATCATGTTCTACCAGTTATTTTTAACTAGCTTCCATCTACCATTAAATGACTATATATTTTCACTATTCTAGTCACACTACAATGAACAACCCACCTCAACTACAAAACACTCACTGATTTAGCCACTAGCCATTCTCAACAACTTAAAAAAATCAACTCAATTTCACTACTCACCTTGGTAGCTTTGTAATTGAATTTCTTTCCCAAAAGCTTTCAAACTATCATGAAAATCTCACTTTCACTCTCTAGAACGTCCAGCTAGTGATAGAGTGCAATAAGGAAAGGTTTTTGAGGGTTTTATGGTGAAAAAGTAAAAGAGCACAAAGAACTTTGTGAAAGGGTGCACAAAAACATGAAAATCGAGGTTAACTTGAGAAAATATATGGAAGTTTCAAAGCAAGCTTCCATGGGGGGTGCAAAAATGTGGGAAAGGAAAAAGAAGAAGAAGAAGAAGAAGAAGTGCTGAAAATTTGAAGAACCTCCTAGAAACTTAGATATTTATGCTTTATGTTTATCCATATTCTCATGAAATTGCCAAAATACCATTAACAATGTCATTTTGTCTTTCCATTGCCTTTATACAATCTTTTTACTTCTTTGACACTGAGACAATGTCCACAAGGGTCTAGAAATGCTCGGGTTCATGAAAACTTAAAAATTTCAACTCGAGATGCAAAATGACCGTTTTACCCCTATCGTGAAAATTATCGTTATTTCTATCTTCTTCATTATCTTACCCTTATTCATTCATTCCTTAGGCCTACTTGGACCTTAATAACATTAGAAAACTACTTTCAGGGGCTCACCAGGAGAAATGACAAAATTACCCTTGGTCCGTGCTATCGCGTCTACTTCTAGTTACGGGTCTCTAGCGGTCGAGATCTCACACATATGACCAAAAATAATATTTGAATCTTTGTACCTCATCAATAGCCATTGCAATGACTGTGTCAGGATTTTCTCATTCCAGCATATAAAAATACGAGGGTAGTAGTTGAATTACTCTTCTGGTGGATCGAAAACAAGCCTTTCCGCATACTCCTTTGCTTGTCAGGCCTTACCATACAAGTTTTTTAATCCCTACTAAACCATCATCTCACTAATTATGTCCTTAGGTCTCAATGATACTCCATTAGCTTGAAGCTTGTGTGACATAAGTTCAGCAATTATCTTCGCACTCACGGTTCAAAATCGCCCTGGCAAACCATCGACAATACACGTGTACTTTGTGAAATGTCTGAACTTGCCAATATTCTCCTTCAGGTAACTTCATTGCACACACACTGAACTTGCATGCCTTGTCCTTGCAAGTAACCTTAAAACGACCTTTACATGACATTTTTACTCTTATCTCAAATTGCTCTTTTAGAGCCAACATGTTCAAAGCTTGTTTCAACTCGGCCTTCAAGGAAAACATTTTTCCTTTGTATAAATGATCATCGGCACATGTCGACTCCTCAATGGTAATTGTTTGGAATGAAAACCTTTATGCACCTTAAATTAGCCACGTAAGAGATATCCCTGCATTTCCCCTTTCTTGATAACTATCATCCAGCAATGTCTCAAGCGAACGAATCTCGCTCTCACTAGTGATGGGGTTATTATATATGGGGTCGTCACATTGAACATCTTCTACATCAACACCTCAAACAAGTTCCATTTTGCCTTCAACATTATTGCAAATTGGAATGTCACTGTCATAATGCCAGTCATCATCTTCACTGTCATCATGCCATTCATCAGGCCCGTCATCTGAATTGTCATCGAATCTATCTTCATCAACAAGGAACAGATCATCATTTCCTTCATCAAATGCAGTAATATCCTCCAACGTTGCAATGTCATCCTCCAACATCGCAGTGTTGTCCTTTAATGTTGTAGTGTGGTCCTCAAGTGTCGCAGTCTCATTTGAAAATGGTAATACACCCTCTACAGCTTCACCCGATATTTGCATTTGTTGGACAAAAGTAAGTAATTGGTTCAATGCACATGATGATCGGAATTATGTAGCCAACTATTCTGAGAATGTCATGTGTCTACCAAGTTGCACAAACTCTTGTGCATACATCAATTGTCATTGTTGTGGGTTAGGGACCTAATGTTGTGGTATATGTAAAGCATTGTAAATCTCATTTTGATTGAGGTGATTACCATGTTGTATAGCTTTGTCATGTGACATAACATTTGTATGGCATTCTTTAATAGTGATGTACACTGTCGGAACATTCCTTTGTTTTAGCAGAATTAATGCAACATCCTCATCGTTCTTGATAATTGGGCGTGATAGCTCTCTAAGTGTACTGATCAATGCATGTAACTCAATTTCATGAATTTCTGAATTTACCCCAACAACATCTTCAAACAGTTTTATTAATTTCACAAACGACAAATCACTCCTAACCCCCCACATTTGTGACTCACCACCGATGTAAATGCCATTCACCTACTGACCACCATATCTTATCACAAGTCACAAAATTGGAACGCCACTGAAATTTTGAAAACAAAAAATTGTCACTTATTTTACACATTACATGTCGTGTTTTAAAATTTGACAGTCATGTTGTTACACGTCATGTTCAAAAAATGTTACACACCATGCTCAATAAAAATGTTACACGTCATGTACTAACACATGTTAGTTCAATATATTTTTTACATGTTAGTTCAATATATTTTTTACACATCATGTGCATTAAAGATGCATGGCACATAACAACTCTGAGCAATATTCTAATGATTTTGCTACATGTCATGTTTACCACACCTACTGTATAGACAAATTTTACTATAAGCCCTGTACTAAAACATGTAATTTTTTTTCTTTTAATGTATTTTTTACAAGCATGCCATATAACAATTCTGGGCAATGTTTTAATTTATGCAAAAAGTTTCAAAAATTAATGTGTTGCAGCAATAAACCCAATAACATACTTTGATGTCATCTCTGCTCTAGGGTCTGTCTATTGACAACGATATGACCAGATACCGAGAGATAGATCACAGCCTGATGACGATGGTGCTCAATAAAGAGTTGACATAATTGATATAGTTCAGAGAACTAAAAGAGTTAAGCAAACTGAAATAGTTGAGCATTTATTTTCTCTATGGCGGAAAGGAGATATCAGAAGATTAATTAATTTGCCAAGATGTTTTTAAAAGCATTTTGATCTACTCATGTTTATTTTTTGATAAAAATAAATAACTTTATATGGGTGATTATTTTTAAAATTATTTAATGAGGAGTGTTATTCCTCATAATTTTTTCTATATATATTTTGAAGATCATCATCCAGCTTTAAGGAATGAATAACCATTACAAACCGACTCACCCACCAGAATGTAGGGTGGTATACCCAATTTTTCTAGGTAAGCAGCTCACTCCAACATCCCTTAATAACAAACGAGAACCTATCCCAGACCCCTGCATAAAGGCAAAAAATACCAGGGATCCAAATCTTATTTCCACTACTTTTAGCATCATCTTGGGGACCTGTAAACAAAAAGACTTGTACAAAGCTATGCAGAGCAGTATAAACAAAACCCTAACTCAGTGCCTGGACATTCACTGATATCAGCATCCAATTCACAATCAAAAGCATCAAAAAGGGCTCATCTTCACCCAACAGGACCACAAATAGACAGCTCCACAAAGAAAAATAAGAAACCAATAAAAGCTTACTGAAAAACTCTTTAAGGACTACACTTCGTAACCGACTTCTCGCAGCAAGATCTTCGGCTCTTTGGTTAGCCTCCCTCTTATACTAATAAAAACTTTTGGATTGAATAATACCTTCGAGGAACAATGCAGTCTTTAGTCATTTTGTTGGTTTCTTAATCTTGTTCTCTGTTTCACTGCTTGTCTTCCTCAGCTGATGTACCAAAACCACGCAATAAATGCTTCGGAAGACAACTTCTTTTACTCTTTTAAGTTATAAGAAAAAAAGAAACTTGCAAGATAAAGATAGCTAATAATTCACTTTGTTAAAGTTAAACCTTAATAAGGGGTCTACACAGCTGCAAGAAAATAAATTGATTTTTGAAGTTAACTTCATTGATGATGAGGTCACCGTCCAGATAACCCTCCTGAAGAAATTCCTGATGAATCAGGAATGGTATTCAAACTGAGAAAATCAAAACACCCAAAACAGAGGAGCAGAGAATGAATTTGGGAATCGAAAACAAATTGGAGAAAAAAGCCACCTCACTCATTTTCATATTGGTATTTATATGACAGTAACAATCTCTGCCTAGTAAATCGGCTTTGGAGAGTGAAAAGCATAGAGAGAAAAAATAGCTGAGCACAGGATTCCAGACATGGAATTGGAATTCTGTGCTTTACAACGGTTGCTCAATCGGCTAGGAAAGTAAAGGAAACAGACACTCAGACACGTGGCTTTTCAGCCTTACAAAATATAAGCAAAACGACATAAGAAGTGGCGTTTAAGCCAGCAAAAGACATGAAACAAAACGACATGACTCTAGGCGTTTTACTCACTCATTAACTAGAGGGATAAAATGGCACTATACCCTTATTCCCCATCTCTTTCAACGGGATGTTGATTCGCGCCCAAAATCATTCTTCTTCTTCTTCTTCTTCTTTCTTTAACAGCTCGAATCACTGAGTTCTCAACACCTCCTCTAGCCTGAGCAAGACGTTTAATATGAGAAAAAGAAAATGACGGTGTCGTGTGCCTTCTATGCGCTTAAAGAATCAACCAAGCAAAATTAGGAATTAATATATAACTTGGGGCCACACTTGAACCCAAAAGCCTTAAGTTTGCACTCACCACCCTTTACTTTAGTGATTTCCTTTTGGGAACATAGCAAGTCTCCAAGACCGATGTCAGCTTCACTTTAGTAACAGATAGCCCTCTTCCGTTCAGGATAACTCTCATCTTGCTCCAAGTAGCCCTCTTCTCGGTAGTCCTTACCTGTGGCGGCAGGTAGCCCTTTTCATATCTTCTTTGTGACAGAGGAAATAAATTCAACTCAGCCCATAGACTGGGTTGGGACTCGGGATTGCATTTCAGGGTTTTTGGATCGGGACCCAATTTGCCAACCTAAGGATATAAAATGGCAATTTATTCGCATTCCATGCTGCTGTAGATAGTACACACTACATTAATTATTGTACGAGAAGCAAGCGCTTTCGGGTTTGAAGTGATGTTGAGTGGGGCCCAGTTGCGGCATCTCGATGGTACAAATCTGACAGAGCTTCGTGTGTTACAGCACAAAGAAAAAGAAGGGGAGGGTGATATGGGCTGCGGCTATTTCTTTCAACGTCGTGTCGTGGCGTCTTCTGAAAGCTGACACGTGTTGGCTCATCATCCCAAACAAAAGTCTCGCAGTCACGAAGAAGCTGGCCTCCCTGCCCTGTGGCCTCACGGGCTTTTTCTACAAATATTTATTTTAGACAAAGCCAAATATCCTCGAATGTAAGAATGAGCGAAATTAATTTAGATCAATTATTTATTTAAATTAAATATATTTAATAAAATATTTAATTTATTTAATTTATTAAATCAATTGATTCAAAATATTTAGTTTGTTTAGTTTTTTTTATCGATTTTTAATTTTAAAATTTTTAGATTAATCAATTCAAAAAACTAAATTAATTTTTTATATATTTATATATATAGTCATATATATAATATTTTTTATTTATTAAGAAGAATTGATAATAAATTTAATTAATAGTATATTTAAAATATATAAAGATATTATACGTACATATACAAATCATAATCATAGTAATTTAATATTAGTTATATATATTTATTTATTTATAAATTTGTAATAATATAAAATTACAAGTAATATATTTTCAATGATAAAAGTTATATGTTAATATTATAATATATGACAGTAAATATATTACATATTAATATGTTATAATTATTACACCGTAGTAATTTTTCGTAATATAAAATAGTATGAATATATATAATTATATAAATATATTATATATACATATACATAAGCATTATTATAATTTATAATAAACTTTATTTATATGATTAATAATTAACTTTATTAGTTATCACCTTAAATTGTATAACATATTGTTATAATTAGTTATTATTTATACAAACTTTGATATAAAATATTATAATATATAAGTTGTGTCATTAATTTTATATATAATAAAGTATATTATATATATATATATATATATTTAATTTATATATAAGTATTACTAAAACTTATAATAAATATTATTTATATGATTACGCTTAATAAGTTTATTAACTCTCACTTTAGATTTTATAACATATTGTTTATAATTAGTAATTATTTATACAGAATTTGATATAAAACATTATAACATATACGTTATATCATTAATTTCATATATATATATATAATTATGGATGAAATTTATAAGTTTTAATATTATAATTTATAAAAAAAAGTGATAAAATTATAGTCCAGTGGTTCAAAACTGGACCAACCAAACTAATTCTATATTTGGTCGGTTTGGTTTTTCATTATATTTGATCGGTTTTGGTCGGTTTTTTAAAAATGATTGATCTATTTGGTCCTTAAGTATGGTGGACCAAACCACCCAATTCACCCATTTGCACACTCCTATTAATTATCTCACCACCCATCCGGCCAAGCTAAATGAAAGCGGGCAGGCACAATGTCAACTTGATCAATTATTTGGTCATTAAAATGTAAGAGTGCGAGCTTAATTAATATTTGACAGGCAAGTTGGCCTAATTTAATTACGCTTTTGTTTAATCTCAAATATCTAGTCATGAATTACATCATTCCATTGGTTGGTTATTCATCCCAAACGGAAATAAAGAAAAAGGATAAAATAATTAATGATTAGTTCTTCCTTGAAAGCATTAATTGATTATTAGGTTCAAATTTGGTACTAATCTGATTTACTGTCCTCTTTTTTAGATTGATTTAACAATTATTTTACTTTATTCAATAAAGCCAAAGAAGGAATTTAAATCAAATAGACGGAACGATGTACACTAAATCACATTGTTAGGATAATGCAATTTAATTTTATATTTTTGGTGGACAAGAGAGTAGCACCGGTCTAATTGTACGTAGGGTCCTTCTAACATAGCTTTAGATTTGTGGATTAAATTGTCGGCCACGTCCAAGATCGTCTTATCAGCACTTGATAATCCATTATCATTTCTCTTTCAGAAATATGAAGAAAAATAATTGAATTCTAAGTGTCTCTTCTATTGAATGTCATGATAACAACACAGCCTTCCACTATAAAGNTTATATAATAATAATAATAATAATAATAATAATAATAATAATAATAATAATAATAATAATAACCCAATTTAAAATGCCAAATCTTGCTTAAAGATTAGTAACATATTATTTCCTTGCAGGGAAAGATTAAAATGTGGTTCAAGAAATAGCTGGTGAAAAATAATACAAAATGCACGTGATTTGCTAATAAATGAAAACATTATTATCCCAACTTAGAATCTCAATTAAATTCTTACTCCACTCTTATCATTTAAATGAAGTCCAATTGATTACCATAACCCTATTTTATCTAAATGATGTTCAATGCAGTCAAGATTCTATACATATACTAACATGTTCAATCTAATATTCCAGAAGATCAAATGAAGTTCAAAAGGCAAACATAAGAACTAAATCCATGGTAATCATGCACATACTGTTATTTTCTTTCAATTGTTAGAATATTACATAACCAGAGATATCGCTAGCCTCTAATAGTGAATTTGGAAGTTGGAATTTGAATTTAAATCCTTAATCAAATGCTAACAAAAGGAATGTGTTATACAATTAAATTAATTAAAACTTCATTTAGTCCATACTTTTATTAGTTATTTCTTCTTTTTATTTTTTAATATTTTTTTATATTTCTGTTTTTGTAAAAAAATAAAACATAAAAAAATAGAGTTTAAATTACTATAACTTTTACTAAGTTATCTTTTTGGGGTAAAATTAAAAGCAAACGGAAGACAATCAAATAATTACAAACAAATAAGTAGAGGATAGAAGTAATTTTCAATAGAATTATTTATGGATCCATTCAGTCAATAACCTTAATTTTTTGGATTTGTGTTAAATTTGAGATATTATTATATTGATGAAATGTTATGTTTAAAGGATTTTAATTATTACTATATAAAAATACATTTTTATCTTTAAATAATAAATTTAATTAAAATGAGCTTAAATGAGAAAGTCGAATTGAAACTCAAAATCTAAATATTTTTAGAAGTGTCAACTCGGTTGATTCTCTTATTCCAATAACTGCTGGTTACAAATATGTTGACAGAATTTTGCATTTCAAATAGTCACACCAAATTTAACCTCTCAAAAGAGTAACATATTGGGAAGGTTAGACTTGGATTCAAAGAAATATAAGTCCATAAGGGGCAAATCCAGACGTCAACTTTGAATAGGGGTAACTAGAAACAAAAGATTGATTAATTAATGAATTAATTAATTAGAAAGCAGATGTTGATTTTAAAAATCTGATATGACGGGTTTTGTTCAAGGATTTTATGGCCTATAGTTTTGTGTTTCCTTGAAACAAAAGAATACATTGGGCATATACAGCTAACTTGTTTTTATTTAAAGATAAAAATTTTGACTTTGACGTAAAACAGTGAACCCTTCAAATGGTTTTTATTTTAAGCAAAATCTAACAACTAACTTTGAATTCGTACATTGCTTTTGAATTTTGATTTTCTTTTATGAAAAGATACAACGGTGTTCAATTGTTTTTTTTTTTTTCTTTAGCGTAATGCATGCTTTTCTTGTGTGTACATTGCGTGATGTATCTTTTGATTGCACGTACACGTAACAGTAATCAAAATCCCCCCCTTTTTTACTACAATGAAATGGTCATTGTTTTATAGTAAAATCATTTTCAATGAATGAATAAACATTAAGGGATCCTTTCGACTTTCACCAACAAAAAAACAGTATTAATTTCAAGGGTAGTATTTTAATAAAGTTATTCAATGCAATTTGAAATTTGAAATTAAACAATAAAAAAATAAAATTTCTCTAAATTAAAGTTATGAAATTATCTAATCAATCTTATACTTATCATTTTTAGTTTTGTTCTTTAACCGAAATTTAATTTGCAAATTATAGGTTTGAGATCTTTTTCATTAGATAAGTACTTTTATAATTTGTAGATGTCTTATGACTTGTTATTTATAATATTATACTTGTATTGATTTGCCCTTTTTCAAAAAAAAAATCAAATCAAATCTCATCCCTGTAAACTTTTATTAATTGGTTCCCATATGTTAAATATGTTTCACATGTTAATTTTTTTTTCAAAAAAAAAATTAACATTGATTCCCCACCATTAAGAAAAGGGCAAGCTCTTGTTGGTGTATTTTCAAAATAAAAAATTATGTTATATAATGAAAAGCTATCTTAATTCAAAGATTATGTCACATAAAGTGACATAGTATGTCTATTGGATTATAGGCAGGTTTTTATGTAAACGGTTATGTTTCTTAGTAAAATGACATTCAAAAGTTATGAGACAAATTGAAAATATACCATAGCTCAAAAGTTAAATATGAAAAATTATTATTTTAAATTATAAGTTAAAGATTATGTTTTATGAAATGAATAGTTGTCTTTTTATAAGATGATTATTGAAATAATATTTTTATTCAAAAGTTGTATCTGAGAAAATATAAAAATGTCTTTTAGACAAAATAATGTCTTAATGAAAAGGTTGTGTCCTTAAAGAAAAGACATTTGCAAGCTTATATAAAGGGCTTGTTGTTAACCATTTTGACATATCAAATCAAAAACAAAATAAGTGCAGAAATATCAAGAGTAAGATAAGTGTTGTGTTTTATTAACATAAACTCTTAAGTTCCAATCAACTACAAAAGCATTCAAATTTTTTATAATCTACTTATTACAAAAAGAAGGCTTTAAGGTCGAATAATTTTGTAAACCCGAGTGTATTTAACGGTATACTCTCATAAAGTGTAAGTTGAAGTTAAACATTGGTTTCATTATATCTCTAAAACTATTCGTATTTTTTCCCTTTACATACTGAGTGATAGGAACGAAATAAGTCTTAAAGATAACGTTTATTAAAAGGTTCGTTTTAAAGTCAATTTTGTAGGTTCTTGAATTCCATCTAAACTCCATTGGCACCAACAACCCTCTCATTCTCCTGTTTAGAAATCATTTCATGTTTGGAGGGAGCGAAAAAAAGAACAACGTTTTTAAGTGCTCCTCTAGAACAAAAATAATTCATTAATTAAAATTTTCATGTCCCTTTCTTGGTTATCAGATCGAAAAAGAATAAAGGATGGAAAGAGACTGGGACACTGACTACATTATTATTTAGGAGGTAACTTATTTATTGCATAACTCTAGAGTCTAGACCCAAATTTGTTTGCTAATTTAATGATTTTATCAATCGAATGTATATATATATAGACATCAATTGAGGATCAACATGGGATTTAAGACATGTACAACAACTGGTTTGTGGTGGTGCTTTTGTCTTAAAAGAATCTACTTTCCAACTACCATTGCAATTGCCACATGGCTTTGCCATGCCCACCTACCCATCCCCAGCCAACTACTGAGTCTAAAATGATGATTAGCTCAGATGATATTAAGAATGAGAAAATCCATATCTCTAAGTGAATTAAGCTTTGTAATAATTGAAAAAAATAAGAAAGCACGTGGGATCATGTTGCGATTCGCCAATGAATGAACCAAATTGGGTTAAATCCAGTTGCTATTATTAAAATTCCGAAAGGAATGAGGCAAAGGAAAGCATATGCCGATGTCAACGTGCAGGAGAAGCCAGATATGCAAGTATACTCCGGTAGATAGCTATCAGCCACATCATCAAAAAGGAGCCCTATCTTTTAGGAAAATGACAGGCACATCAGTGACCAAAAATGGTGGACATGTTACTGATTCGCACGGTTGGCTTCCTTTGTGGATTACTTCATCATTAACCAAAGGGAAGGGAGGATCTCACAATGTCTGCTCCCCTAAAACTCCCCCACACATTACTTGTCCTCATGCTTACCATCAAAATCTTCACACACATTTATATGCTTATTTTTGTCCTACAATGAACAAGTTTAATCCTTCTCATTCTCAATTGTTGGATTGATATTGTAAAATTTATCTATTTATGGCTTTTTAACTAATTATGTAAGAATTTCAGACACTAATCTTCGAAAATTATGCAAGAATTTGGATTCAACTAATAATGTGTGAGGTTAAGAAAACAAGACTACATGAATGGACAAAGCTTATTATCTGTAGCGAATTGGCAATTGCATTACAAGTTAGATGTAAACGCAGACTTATCATATGTCTGTTTAATTTCATATAAAAAAATGATTTTAAAGATATTGTAACATCTTATCAAATATTTAGTTCAAAGAATAATGTATAATTTTTATATAATTCTTGTCTTGTTTAAACTCAAGTTCATTGAATTGTGGGCTTTATTTTTCATTAGAGTCATTAAATGAAAGAGTCCGTTGTAATCGGCAAAAGCAACAAAAGGAAAAAAAAAAAGCGTTGGAGGTTAATACAAAGTACAGAAAAAAATTTTATTTGAATGGTATGAACTTGCCTATGGATAAAAAATAAATTTTGAGAAATTTATGGTCTTATTTAGCAAAAATATAAGTGTCTTGGATATTGAGTCAATTTGTCAAAATCTGGGTGTGCAAAGAGATCAATGGGGTGGGAAGTATCTTGGGATATCCCAAATTGGAGGATGATCGAAAAGATAGATATATATATATTATAATTGATAGAGAGAAGATTCGATCTCTACTTTTTCGGTAGAGGGATTATATACCAACCAATAAGATAAATACTCGGATGCAAGATAGATATTTAGTTATGTTAAGGAGAAAGTATTGAAAAGGCTTCCTAATTGGAAAAATAAGTTGCTTTCTATAATTGGCAGAAAAATTCTAATTAAAGCTATAGTGCAAGCGGTTCCCATTTTTGTGATGAGTTGCTTCAAGTTATCAAAAAACTTATGTCGAGAAATTGATTCTGCTATAGCTAGATTCTGGGGGGACGGAATGATAAAGATTCCAAGATACATTGGAAAAGTTGGAAGACAATGTGTGATTCGAATCATACTGGAGGAATGGGCTTTAAGGATATTAGGAAGTTTAATCTAGCTATGTTGGCAAAACAAAGCTGGAGGCTGCAGATGGAGAAGTCGACAATTGCATTTAAAGTACTTAAGACTCGTTATTTTGCTGGAGTGAGTTTCTTAGAAGCACTTATGGGTTCTAGTCTTGAGTTATTTGTGGCGTAGTATTAGAGAAAGTCAGAGTCTACTTCATAGTGAAATTATACGGAGGGTTGGTAATGGGGATAATATTTTGGTCAAACAGGATAATTAGATCCCATACAATACCCCGAAACCCAGTTATTTCTTATGATGTAAGTGTGACCGATGTGATAAAAGTAAGTGAGTTTATCTTATCGAACCAGATATTATGGGATGGATGAAAGTACGAGTTTGTTTCCCACCGTATGAAAGCAACTTAATATTATCGATACCGTTGAGCATAAGAAGCCCAATGGATCGCTTGATGTGGTTTAATGGTAAAGATGGTGACTATATGGTTACATTGGGATACAGATTTATGTGCTACAATAGATGGTGTAAACATGCCAAGTAGGTCTGGCAATGACTTTTTGAGTTGGAGAAAGCTTTGGAGCCTAACACTGCCACGAAAAATAATTATTTTCATATGGAGGGTGCTAAATGGTTGTCTTCCCACAAGAGAGGCTTTGATTCGACGTCGCATTAATATTGATATAGGTTGCCCATTATGTGATGCTCAACCAGAACCAGACTTCCATATCCTATGCGGTTGTCTCTTTGCCAGAGTAGTTTGGCTAGTTTCTAAATGGGCGTTCAGGAATATTGCTCAAGATTTTTCTTCTCTAGGTGCATGGATCATGGCACTTCTTCAACATGTTGATAAGGCTGATGTTGAGGAAATTTTATCTATTATGTGGGCGCGATGGAAATCAAGAAATGCAGCTATTTTCAAACATGAGAAAAAGGCCCCTCGGGAGGTTGTCGAGTTGGGCACTGACATGTGCTTCCAATATCAACAAGCAATGGGTGGAGGAAGGCCGAATCTATTGACAACTGCACCTGATGCAAAACGGTGGAGACTAACTGTGGGAATAAAATTGAAGTGTGATGCATCTATTTATAAGTTGGACGGCGCAAGGTGGGCGGGTGCCGGTTTTATCCTTAGAAATTCAAATGGTGATTTTTTGTTAGCGGGTGGGGTAAAATTTGATTATCTTTCAAATGTGGCGATGGCTGAATTGAAATCCTTATTGTGGGCCCTCTTGATATGTAGCAAAGAATATGTGTTGGTGACTCAAATTGAAATTGATTGCAAGCAGGTGGTGAATTGGATTAAAAGCAAACAATTCAATGGTGAAATGGGTCACGTTATTGAGGATTGTTGCATGGTGATGAATCCAATTAATTGTTCCTCTATTGAGCATTGCAAACGGGGAGGAAAATGGGATGGCTCATAAAATTGCTAGATAAGTTCAGGTTTTGGATATGAAACAGGTGTTGTGGAGGGATTTAAACGCCTTTCCTATTAAGGCCTAAAGTGTTTTTTGGAACGATGATATTACTTAGATGATAATTAGATTGGTATGTTAGAAGGATACTCTTTATTTTTTTTTTTTCATGAGTTTTATTTCATTGGGTTTTCACATGATAAGGTTTTAACAAGGTTTTTTTTTATGTTATAAAATTACAATGTGAAGGCTTATTATTGTATCCTGTGATGAGTTTTTATATTGTAATTAGTTTGATGGTTATTAATGAAAGAAATTCACTTTTTATAAAAAAATACAAAAAAAAAAATCCTTTATCTTTTAGTAAAGTTGATTTTCTGTCATAAAATTTGTTAATAAAGAATTTAATTGAGCGAAATTTCTAAATTGCCCTCCAGTTAAAAGATTCATCCATCCGGACGGCGGATGTCAACCTCACTGGAAACAGCCGAGACTCGTCCGTCAGTTGGAAAAAGGAAAAAAGAAAGAAAGAAAATTCAGAAAACTATTTGGCTTTTTTTCTAAAAAAAAAAAACACACACACGC
The DNA here is from genome assembly GCF_000208745.1 of Theobroma cacao. Taxonomy (NCBI): domain Eukaryota; kingdom Viridiplantae; phylum Streptophyta; class Magnoliopsida; order Malvales; family Malvaceae; genus Theobroma; species Theobroma cacao. Next base: position 18,225,061 of record NC_030855.1, read on the forward strand.
ACAAGAAAAAGAAAGGAAAAGGCCAACAATCTTGGAATTGACATGAACAAATGTCACACAAAATTCCATGAAGAAGACGTCCCCATTCTCTTAGCCATGGAAATGAATCTGCTGATGGAGAGTTTTTATGTTTCAACATTCACAACCAGACAAATCCCACTACAAATCTCCATGATTTCTTGATCAAACGGCTGCACAATAGAAAATTTTAAAAAAAAATTTGGAAAAATGGTTTAAACTAGTATATTCCGAATCAGGTTCTCATTACTTTTATCTTTAATGATTATTATTTTTTACAAGTGATATTAGATTATATGATAATATTTTCATCAAAGTATTGAAATTAATTACTCAACTACTATATTTGATGTAAACATATACTTGTTTAAACAACTGTTTAATAAAATTCAATTAATAATTAAGAAAGACAATAAACTGGTTGAGGGTTAAGTGGACCAAACTCTTAATTTTTTTTTTGGTTGTCATAGCACTACCCAACGCAGAAGAAGAGGCCACCTACAGAATTTTAAATGAGCTAATCCTACACCATAAGCCACGTTCTGATGACAACCAAAACCAGTTTCTCTCTGCTCACAGGTCAAGTATCATCTACTCATCTGCTAGACCAAGCAGGTCCAAACCAAATCCAACCCTTGGATCCCCTCTTAACCCCACAGGGTATATCCTTGTCCTATCACAAAAAGAAAGAAAAAAGAATTATAAATACAGTTTTCTCCCAACCTCCCCATCCTAGAAAGATCAGATGACGACCACAAAACCAAACTGAAACACCCACAGGACAAATCCCCCCACTCAACCGAACTTGGAAGAGGGAGGGACCACCACAGTTTGTAGGTCCCACATGGGGTTTGGTGGCACTTTTGAAATAAAAAGGACAAATCAGTAACCCACATGTCATTTAACAAGGGAAGTAGAGAGGGAAAAACCGGACACGTTTTTTAGGCCTCCTTCTCTGCCATTTCCTCCTTTCTTTCCTCTCTGCGTTGCTTGTGCTCTCTCTCTCTCTCTGTCTCTCTTACACATAAAATCAGCGGGTAGAGAGAGAAGAGAGCAAAGCAAGCCTAGCTTTATAATTGTATACTATATAAGAACACCTCAGCAGAGACTCTTTCTTTTCTTTCTTTGCTTTCTTTGCTCATTCTTTAGGGAAAGAGAGAGATTCGAAGGGTGCACGAAAATAGCTGAAGACTTTCGTCTTTCCACATATTTCTTTCACAATGATCTCCTTGCATAAAAGCTGTTTTCTGGTAATTTAAAATCAACCCATTTCTTATTTTAACAATTTCTTGAACACCCATTTCATAGAATTTAATTCTAAAGCCTGAAAATTAAATCTCTTTTACATGTTTGTTCTAATCTATTTCACATTGAAAATCTCAAGTTTTTTTTTTTTATTTCAAGGTCTTTTCTTTCTAGCTCTTTTACATTCCAAAACAAAAAATCATGAAAGCCTTACCTCTATTTTTCCTCTCTTGTTTATGCAAATTTTGTTGCAATTTTCCACATCTAAGTCTCTTTACAACATTAAAGATCTCAAGATTTGTTACAAACAGTAATAAGAAAAAGTCTCTTTTGTTTCCAATTGTATTTTATTTTAAATTTTGTTATCATCTTGTTGAAACAGAACAACACTGGCATTTCTGGGTCGTCAAGCCCTTTCTCTTACAAGCTGAAGAAGCTGCCACCAGCTTCACTCAAAGTGGCAGCATTAGGCCCTAACAGGGATAGAAACAACAGCGTTGTAATTGAGAACAGCAACACGTTGAAAGAAATAAGAGAAGAAGGCACTTCTTCTGTTGCTGACGTGAACTCCAATTCCACCGTTACCGGCGGAGATCGTGACGTCTACTATGATGACGCCGCCACCGAGGATCAGCTTGTCACCCCTTGGTCTATCTCTGTTGCCAGGTAAGATTCTATTATTTATCCTTTGTAATAACTGTTTTTCTGTAATTTTGGGGTTTGTTTTTGCTATTATTTTATTGTGTTATGAGATTAATAATTTTTGCTGGTTATGTCATGATAGTTTGAGATTTTTATCCGTGTTTTTGAGATCTAGTATCATTGTTTTTGTATAATTTTCAAATGAAAAGATGTTCTTTTATGTGTTGGGTCTTATTTCATTTTTTGGTTTCTCTGGCTGACGCTTTTCCCATTTTTTTTCTTTATTCTTGTTTGTGTTTTAAGTTTATGGTTTTGCTTTTGATGTCCTTGATGTAGAGTATGTGTTTTGTATTGGATGCTAGATCTTGATGTTCTGGTCAATAGTAATATATTCCCAGGCTAATACAGATCTTTGCTTTGTTGTTGAAATTTTGTAGTTCACAAATTAGAAAAAATAGACTTTTATATTGCTTTTCTTTCTTCCCCCGCCACCACCTTTGTCTTTGTGTCAGTCTTTGGGATGATTGAGGTTCCTTTGATACTAAAAGGCATGATGCGTTCGATGCACAACTCTGATATCAAGTCCTAACTCTTCTTCATCTGCTGCAGTGGGTATTCTTTGTTGCGAGATCCTCACCACAACAAAGGGCTTGCCTTCACTGAGAAGGAGAGAGATGCTCATTATTTGCGTGGTCTTCTTCCCCCAACTGTTATTTCTCAAGAGCTCCAGGTTATCTACCCTGTTTGAGTGCTTTTACATTTCACCATTATTGGATTTGTTCTGTTTAAATTTTGTTGATTTTCCAGATTTGTGTAATATTTTAATGAACTTTACCACTACTCACCAGGTGAAGAAAATGATGCGAAGTATCCGCCAATATCAAGTTCCTCTGCAGAAGTACATGGCCATGATGGATTTGCAGGTATTGATTCACTCTGTCACATTTGTTTTTGCTTGTAGAGTCATAGGTCTTTTGGCTGGAATTATTGCTGCATGTTTCTTAATGGTCAAATATGGAGTTTTGCCCAGTTGTATGATTTCTTGCACTTTAGTTTATCATGTGAGTGATATGTTTTAATTTTAATAGCTTGGTTCAAAATTTTTTTTTTCCTATTGATGTGAAAATGATGTGCATCTGTATTAATGGTTTTTATTCTATATTTAATTGCAAAATCTTTACTTCCTTCTGTCACAATTAGCTCCTCCTATTCTTATTCTGTTTTAAATATTTGTACAAATTCTTACGCTGTATATTGTACTCAGAAAGCAATAATACTTGGTGCTTTAATTAATTGCCATGAAAGACTTTAACAGTTTTGAGTTGATTCTTCTGGTTTTCAGGAGACAAATGAAAGGCTGTTCTACAAACTTCTTATTGACAATGTTGAGGAGTTACTGCCTGTTGTCTACACTCCAACTGTTGGCGAAGCTTGCCAGAAATATGGGAGCATCTTCAGGCGCCCTCAGGGTCTTTTTATCAGTTTGAAAGAAAAGTTTGTTCCTTATATCAGAACTGGTTCCTCAGATTATAATTGATATGGAACTCTTGAATTCGTGCTTCTTTCTCTTTTTGTTTACTTTGATGCATACCCTATGTAGGGGGAAGATACATGAAGTTCTGAGAAATTGGCCTCAGAAGAATATTCAAGTCATTGTTGTCACTGATGGGGAAAGGATTCTGGGTCTTGGGGACCTTGGATGTCAGGTATAAGCACTTGGAGACATCTGCTGATAACTGCTTCTCTCTATCTGTCTCTCTCATGTGTTTTTGATTTGTTAATGATAACTTATGTCCTCAGGGAATGGGAATTCCTATAGGGAAGCTTTCTTTATATACAGCACTAGGAGGGGTTCGTCCTTCAGCTGTAAGTATCCTTAATGATCAGTTATAATGTAGTTATTACCACCCATTGTTTGCTTTATCAGTAAGAACTACTGGCAGTCCATTGCATATTGCTTACATCAAGGAGGTTATGAATCCAGCAAAGCTTCACAATTAACTATATCTTACTGTTAACAATGTTACTCTATTGCATCTCATGTTATGGCTGATATATTAGCTGCCATTTGCAGTGCTTGCCTGTAACCATTGATGTTGGTACAAACAATGAGCAATTGTTGAATGATGAGTTTTATATAGGACTTAGGCAAAGGAGAGCTACTGGGCAGGTACATAATCTTAGAGTAAACCTGCTTAGTTTTAGTTATGGATTTGGTCAAAATTATGTCATACTAAAGTGGCTTTGCTCTTCTTGTCTCTAGGAATATGCTGAACTTATGCATGAATTCATGACTGCAGTCAAGCAGACCTATGGAGAGAAAGTTCTCATCCAGGTAGTGAACTCAGGCGAAGACCTCTATGAAATATTGGCTGGATTATACGATTTTAATGTTTGTTTATATGTTAAGTTTATGTTTTCTGAATACTCTTCAAATATTTTTGCAGTTTGAAGATTTTGCGAACCACAATGCTTTCGATTTGCTTGCTAAATATGGCACAACTCATCTGGTTTTCAATGATGATATTCAGGTTATTCTTTGAGCTTTATTTTCTTGAATCAATTGGGCTTAAACATCTCGCTTATGATTTGGAAAATACTTTTTTGCAGGGAACAGCGTCTGTGGTCCTTGCAGGGCTTGTTGCTGCACTGAAAGTAGTAGGTGGAACTTTGGCTGACCATAGATTCTTATTCCTTGGTGCTGGAGAGGTGAGTTGCTCGAAAATTTGTTGAAAGTTCTTGGTTCATTCTAAAGAGGGGACAATCAAGAAAATCTTAAATTAACTAAGTGGAATAAAAGAGAGTTCGACAAGGTTTCCTCCTGCAAGACCCATTCTTTTGTTGACAATGAGTATAGCTCCGAGAAGGGTGGACAACATAAGTTAATTGGATGAAAATATCCTCTTAAACGGAAAGTAATGTTAAAAGGTTAAGTTAACAGTTCAGAGATATTCTCTCCTATAATTTCACTTCTTACACACTTATTAATTTACTTGAAGGGTGCAGGGGTTTGGAGAGAAAACACTTTTTAACTATTTCAATTTTGTTTGTAATAGCTCAATCATATTCCCTGCGTCCTGAAGAAACAAGAAACAACAACTCTATTATTGTAAAATTATCCTCTTTCTTCTTTCATATTCAAACAGTTGAAGGAGAGCTAGATCTGTCAAATCCTCTTGCTTTACGACTATTGCAACTTTCATTGAAAGGTTAACATATTTAAGTCTCTACTCAAAGATGATTCGTATCACAGTATATATTGGGAAATTACGGTCTGTGGGAGTTCTAGTTTCCGTTTTAGTGCTCTTCTCACTGGCTTCTCTCATGCTTTATTTTTTGCTAGTCTATGCACTGCCATTTTATTGCTGTGTCTGATTTTTTGTTTGGTGATCTACAGGCTGGCACTGGCATAGCAGAACTCATAGCCCTTGAAATTTCAAAACAGGTTATACTTGTGGCATTAATGATCACAGTTTTTATAATATGTTTTAAAGAAGCCTTATGTAAATTACATCATGGTGCCATTGGAAATAATACTTGATTATACATGCAGACAAATATGCCACTAGATGAGGCTCGGAAGAAGATTTGGCTTGTGGACTCCAAGGTAGTACAAATCTGATCAAACTCTTTGGTACAAAGCAGATTGTTCTTCATTTCCCCCCTTGCTTTTTTTCCAGTGATTAAATGTTGCATCCATTTTCTTCTTTTTGCAGGGATTGATTGTTAAATCTCGCATTGACTCTCTTCAGCATTTCAAGAAGCCCTGGGCCCACGATCATGAACCCATCAAGAAACTTGTGGATGCTGTTAATGTGTGAAATCTCTCTCCCATTTCTCTCTCTTTTCTCACTCCCCAACCCCTCCCACCCACACCAAAAGAAAAGTAAATAACTATGTGAAAAAGGGTTCTTAGACTCTCCAATTCTTTGTCTTACTTTGACAGGGAATCAAGCCAACAGTGTTGATTGGAACATCAGGAGTAGGAAGGACATTTACTAAAGAAGTTGTTGAGTCTATGGCTGCCTTGAACGATGTACTGTATCTCTCTATAAATTTTCTTTATAAATAAATGAAACAATTAAGCTAAAGCCTAAACTTATCCCTTGTCTATGTGGCTGCACGCAGAAACCTATTATTTTCTCTCTTTCTAATCCAACTTCACAATCTGAATGTACTGCTGAAGAAGCTTATACATGGAGTCAGGTAATTCAGTCATGCAGCTTGTATATCTCATTTGTTAAGATTTATCATATTATCTAGTTCAGCCTTTCTGAAGCCTTTAAAATGAACCTGTTCACTTGCAGGGTCGTGCCATTTTTGCTAGTGGAAGTCCATTTGACCCTGTTGAATACGAGGGAAGACTTTTTGTGCCTGGGCAGGTTATACTTGTACCTAAAGTGGTTTTAACTCCCTCTTTGGTTAAGTTTTGCGCAGAGGGTTGATTAGAGTATTATATTTTTGTCCTCCAGGCAAATAATGCATACATCTTCCCTGGCTTTGGTCTGGGTTTAATTATGTCTGGTGCAATCCGTGTTCATGATGACATGCTTCTGGCAGCCTGTAAGTGTATATTTGACATTTAATAGTTGCTTTAGAAGTTTAGATTGATAGGAATGTAGGATGCTTTTGAAAACTGACTTATAAATTTGATCCCTGACCTTTTGACCCCATCCAAAAATTGTCTTGTTTTCAGTGGTTTTAAGGTAGTATTTGTTATCCGAAAAAAACAACGATAGTATTGCTAGGTTCTTTTGCAAGTTGTTAAACCTTTGCTTTATTTCTGGGTATAGCGGAGGCTTTGGCAGCACAGGTGACACCGGAGAACTTTGACAAGGGACTTATTTACCCACCATTCAAAAATATCAGAAAGATTTCGGCCCATATTGCTGCCAATGTAGCGGCTAAAGCATATGAACTTGGTAAATTTCTTTCTCGTGTATAGTACGTAGATGCAACTCCACTTTATTCAATCTTAATATAATTATCCGATTGTTTCATAGGTTTGGCTACACGCATGCCTCAGCCTAAGGATCTTGTGAAGTATGCGGAAAGCTGCATGTACAGCCCTGGCTACCGAAGCTACCGGTGAATTAGCGAGATTGCCTCTGCTTTGGATGTCTTAAACAGAAAATCCGTTTTAATTATTTCTTGTAGTCTTTATTTAATTTTATTTTTTTTCATTTCTTTCTCATTTTTTAAGTTTTGTTCCTTCCCTTTTCTTCTTTCCTGCCCTGCTAGTTACTTGGTGGGTAAGAAGATGCATGGTGGGTGATGGTAGTTAAGATAAATGAAGTCAAATATAGCAGGGAAAATGTTGTTCTGGACTTGGAAAAGTTTCACATGAAGTAGAAATTTCCAAAGTGTCAAAGATGGTCTACTTTTGTAAGGTCTTCATCTCTCTCGCACTGGTCAAAGTTTGAATTTCAACTCTTTCAACTTTCAACGCAAACTATGACCTGGTAAACCAAACTAAAATCGACCTGTGGGCTCGCTTGGGCTTAGGTAAGAGGTCTGGGGCAATGTGGACTTTGGTAGCCCGCTGGTTAGGCCGAAACATTGTCGGTAAAAATAATGCCTTAAGAAGTGCTGAATACTTCTTAGCTGCAAATTTTTGTAGCACAATCCCAACAAATGATAGTTGGTTTCTCAAATTTTAATAATAATAAAAAGGGTAAAGAGAGGTCTCCTCGCTTGATCTTGTCCGAAGGTATAAAAACAGAAGCGAACACGAGAAGGGATTTACTGAAGAACGTGAGAAAGAAAGATTCTGACACAGACTGATGTTTTCAGTTTCACTTCATGTCAATCCAAAACCTCAAGTTGGATTAGCTGTGGGCCGTGCAGCTGATGTAGATATATTAATATTGGAGTTTAGCTGTATCGATCGAACTGATTTGGACCTTTGGATGGGCTCATCATCTAGCATCTTCTTTCTCTCTCACGCCCACCCCTGAATATATATGTGCATATATGTTTGTTGTCTAATTTGGCATCCAAAATGGGTGCTTTCCTTCCTCTCAATGATTTGGTGAAAAGGGTAAAAAAGAAAAGGAAAAAGGAAAAGGTTGAGAGAGTTGTGGCATCCTTATATCCTAAATCTTTAGTCACATCTCTCCTGCTAAGTGGAAAATTCTTGGTTTTTCCAACAGGGTAAAGTATGGTTGGACAGAAAGAAAATCGAATGGGGAAAATGTTGGTTGAGCAACTTAAAAGGACTACGACCTCCTTTTTTATTATTTTTCCTTTTTCGATTTGTACAGTAAACAATGAAAATGATACAAACATATTCAAAAATAAAATGATCCGAATAATTGGATAACAAACATAAAATCTGTATAATCCAAATATACATCTGTCTTTTCCTTTTGAATTTCGGATCATTTAACACTACAGGTTAAAAGGTGGGAGTGAACGAAAAGAAGAAAATGTCTGTTTATGAAGGTGAGAATAATGAGAATCCAATGGAGTCAGTATGATGCCAATGATTTACCACATGTTAAATTCAACTATTTTTGTCCATGTTTTATCATTGGGTGGTGATGGACAAAGCGAAGTCAATGACAGCTGTTTAGGATAAAGTATTGTTCAGTCTAATCTCATCTATGGTGTCTCTTCTAATTACTTGTAGACGTTCAATTTTTGATTAATTATTAATTTTTTAAGTATTATCTTACATAGTGAGAATAAGTATGGAATAATTATGTCATACGTAAGTAAAAGTAATTCAGAACGAATAATAGGGTTCATGGGTTATTTTTACTCTTGGGATGTGGATGTTTTAGAGAATTTGCCATGATAGCTCACATATAGAAGTAATTATGAGCACTTCATCTTAATCTTTTCTTAAAGTATGAGTGCTTCACTTTTCTTTTCTTTTTTTTCAAGAAAACACGTGATACATTGTTAAGTGTCACTACTCCACTATCTAGAATTGTCATGTAGGTTCCAATTATGTGCACTTCTCATAACGCCTAATAAATTGTTCTTTCCATAATGAACATGCTCTTTCCATAACGAATACGTTCTCCCACATAAAATGTGTTACCCTAAAAGTGTTAGCAAAAAAATTACACTGTTGGAAGATATGGTGAGTACTCCGGAGAACCAAGAAACATTTGTTCCTACCAATATCAAGGAGCTCATGAAAATATTTCAAGCCTCCTAAGAAATGATACAAATGTTGGAGAATAATAAGAAGTGGATAATAGAGACCATTTTCTAGCTTGCATCTTCTCTTGCTACAACCCTCCAAGTCCAACTCATGTCGCCCCATAATAATGAAAATGCTACTAATAGGGTGAACAACAAGAATGGAAATGGAGGAAATGGAGAAAGCACAATTAACCCACTGGCCAATAAAACTAATCCCTCTATTGTTAGTAATCTGACTACAGCAACTCCTTTAACCACTACTAAAGTTTTGTCACAAAAGAAGAGCTTCAGAAATTGCTTGACTATAGAATAAGAACCTCAATTTTTCAGAGTTTAATCTTAAGTTGCCCTATCTCGCCATCGTAGTGGCCAAGCTATATCCCAAGGATTACACCAGCCAAAAATTCAAGAAATTCAATGGCAAGACTAGTGTTGCTCGAGAATATGTAATGAAGTTTGTGTAGATCTTTGGAGTAGTTGGATTAAATGATAATTTGAAGTTAAAAGAATTCTCTAAGTCTTTTACCGAAAAGGCCTATGCTTGGTATGTCAATCTCACTCTTGGTTTTATGCAATTGTGGGTTCAAATGTGCAAGATGTTTTAGGAAAAGTTCTTCTCTATCTAAGAAAAAGTTACTATTATTAATTTAGGAAAAGAGCATCAAAATTTAAGGGGAAGTTCTCATAAAATACATCCAATGCTTTAGAGAAAGGAAATCAGACATACAAAATTCTCATTATGAGAAAGAGTTAGTGAAAGTTTGCATCCAAAGTATGTTCAATGAGTATAGGGTACATTTGGAAAATTTACAAAGAGCTAGTTGTTTTGAAAGGAGAAATTCCCCAACAATAAACACAATACAATAAGGAGGCAGAGAAAGAAAAGATCTTTGACCTCTTTTATGTCTTAGAAGAGACAGCTTAAGAAAAAGACAAGAATATGAGATTAATTCTTTACCACCATTCTCAATCCCATTAGATAGAGTGAGAGCACTTCTCCATGAATGGATAAGGGGTGGATAAGTGAACTTATCCTACATTTCACGACCACCAACAATAAAAAAAAAGTCTAATCCAAGGTATTGTTACTATCACTATAGAATTGGTTATTCACTTGCTGAATGTAGAGACCTACGTAAAATATTTTATAAAAGGGTGTAAGTAGGAAAAATAGTAGTTGGAAAACAACAGGATCCAGAACAACCTGTTTCGCGCTCATGTAAGATATGTCTATGATTTCTATCATTAATTACTTCACGTATTAAAAATTTGACATTTGAAAAAAAAGTCTTATTTCAGTAGCAAATTTTATCTATTTTACTTTGGCTTTAATGTTATTCTTTAACCATATAATTCATCACTCATATTTCAATCGTTAGCTTTAGCGCTTATAATTTGACTGTAATGATATTATACTATTAGTCACAAGTTTTACCGCTCACTTCTTGGACATAACTTACTATTCACAAATTAGCCGCATTTTTTATGCTTACTTATTTAAAAGATTGAACTAATCTCCTTCATATCAAATTAAGAGGTAACTTTCTTGATGTGAAGTTGAGTGTTCTCTCTTGGTCACGTATAATAATGAGTAACATTCATATGAATAGCAGTACTTATACTAACCCATGAAGGTCTTGCCCATGGAATATTGGCAATTGAATGTTAATTTTGAAATTAATCTAATAAGTATGTCTTATACAAAAGCATTACTAATTTTGAATACCAATTCAATCATAAGTTGGAGGAATATAATTTTAGCTTTACCAAGTGTATATGGAGTCCTCAAGGAGAAGTGAAGAAACACGAGGAAAACTACCAAGTGAAAGAGGTTCACTTGGTAATCATACCCAAATTGGCACTTCACAAATTCTCCTTACTCAAACTTTGTTAAGAAAAAAAGCTCGTGGAACGATGTTCTTCCTCATATTGATAGTGGTTTTCTACTTCCTGTGTAGCAATAATAGCTTTACTGGGCTTGTCACGTATTGGCAATGGTTTTCTTCTTCTATGTAGTAATAATAACTTTACTAGGCACACTTCATATTGGCAGTGGTTTTTTTTCTTCTGTGTAGCAGTAATAGCTTTATTGGACTTGTCGGGAGAAGAAAGGATTATGCTGGCCTGTGTGCAACGCACGAGCCTCTTTCTACTTGTTTTTTTCTTTCTCTTTCTACCTCACTTTTTCTTTCCTTTTTCTTTTTTTTTCTATGCCCTCCACATGGCTCGTGGAGGAAGCCTCTTTAGAGCTTCCTTTTAAGTATGTTATAGATTATCTTTACATACATTATAATGACTACACATTTTTTAAATGATTATAAAAGTACTTTTGTTAGTAACACTTTTTATAATATTTTTGTAATTTTTGATTGCATCATACAAAATTTTAATAGCATTATAAAGGTCACATACATTAACAAAAAAAAAACTATTTGATATCACTACTAAAAACAAAAAAAATTAAAGTTTAAAATAGTTAAATTTTCAAGATTTTAATATATATATATATTACCTAAAAAATTGTCATTAGAATCCAAAATTTATTTTAGTAATATTAATTATCTTATATTATAATTATTTATTAAAAAATTATTATTTTTTAATAATAAAATTTTCACACAAGAGACAGAAAGGTTTATACATTCATAAGTGATGTTCTAAATGTGTAACGCATGGAGAATGTTTTCGAGTACATAATGCGTAGGTGATGTTCCAAATATGTAACGTACAAGTGACGTTCCCAAATATGTATCACATAGGTGACGTTCCCAAATGCGTAACGCACGAGTGACATGCAACATACAGGTGACGTTTCCTAAGGGTGAGCAAATGTAAATCGAATCGAATAATCAAATCGAACTGAAATGAGTTTGATTTTTTCGGTTCAGTTAGTTCGGTTCTTTGAATAGTTCGGTTATTAAAATTTATTTGGTTCAGTTTCGGTTAGAAAAATTTTTAACCGAACTAACTGAACTTAAGTAAGGGTATTATGGAGATTTTGCATAAAAAATAAATCCTAAACCTAATCTCTTATCCTCTTTAGTTCCTCTTTAATTATATGAGTATCCATTTTATTTATTAAAATTTTTTATTATCATTTTTAATATTTTTGTAGTATTGATTTATTGAGAAAAATACAGCATAAATAAAATATATACAAACAAAAAAAAAATTATCAAGTTCAGTTTTTGAAAACCAAACCGAACTAATAGAATTATTTCGGTTTCGGTTAGTTTGGTTATTTGTATAGTTCGGTTTGATTTTAGTTATTTTTTAAATAGGAATTCAGTTAGTTCAGTTATTAGATATCAAAAACCGAACTAACTGAAATAACCATTTGCATACTCTTAATGTTTCCAGTGCGTAATGCACAGGTGACATTCTCAAATATATAACACATTTCAAGTACGCAATGCACAAGTGACGTTCCAAGTGTGTAACGCACAAGTGATGCTTTTAAGTACGTAACGTATAAATGACGTTCTCAAATATGTAACACATCTATTTCCTAATCACATGTAAAGTATATATAATAATAATAATAATAATAATAATAATAAATTTTTTATTTTTAGTTGTACACCTCTAATTTTTATATAGCACATTCTTTCCTTTATAATTGTTTCCATTCATCCTAGTTATTGTCGTAATGACTGAAAAATCTAAATGAATCGTTGCGAATTTTCCACATATTCTTTGATTTTTATTCCTCATCAGCTATTACAATACTACTTACGTTTTAAGGACTACTACGATCTTTTTCTCAGTTGCCTATAGTGTACTCTTTTTTACTTGTTGCAACACGTCTCTCTATGCTAGAAAAACCATCTAAATTATATTGTCTCTATTACCTTTCCCTTTTTCTATTACTGTAATCATCTTTTAAAACATATATCTTGATTAATCGAAGTTGAATTTTATTATAATAAAATCAATTAAATTATATATTTTTTATTTTTACCACATATTTACTTGAAAATTTTGAGAACATTACAAGTAATTATATCAATTGGATTTTAATAGTGACCCCTCTACATTATGAGACAGAAACAGGAATTAGTTTGAATTGTAAAGAAAAATTAAGAAGAAGACCGTTCTCAAGTCTTGATTGTTTCTTTTGAAGTGGGCAATCTCCTTACTCTTTCCTTCTTTTTCTTGTTCTTGTCGTTGAAAATTCGCTCAAACAACGCAAGTCCACGGCTCTATAAAATGTTCACACCAGGAAAATGAAGGTGTCATGTAATTGCCCATTCCTCAACTTGTCTTGGGCTTGCGTTATAATAGAAGTTGTACTTTGATAAAAAAAAAATATTGTTAATTTTAGGGATGTCAATTTCATTGGAATTTAGTTAAAAATTCGATTCTTCACTTTGACGGGAATGAACGATTACAAAAATAGAGATGGAGGAGATGAAGAATTCGCCGCCCTAAAATATTAGATATATTTTTTTATACTAGATGTAACTGTTTTGAATTTATAAGTTTTATTTGGTGAACTTGCGTACTTTTAGATTTAGTTGTGTTTGTATTTTCTAGTTATATTTGTATTTTGTATGTTGAAACTTTTAATAATTTTACTTTGATCTATATTGAATAGTGTACCCTATTGAATTTAGTTTAAATTATTCTTAATTAATTAGATTAATTGAACACAATAAATTAACAAAATATTGAGTATTTAAATTTAAGAATTTTCAAATTAAAAAAAAATTTCTGTTAGTTCCCTGTGGAGGTGAGAATGAGAAGATATTTCTTTCTTAAGGCGGGGATAGGGATGGGTATGGGAACTTATACGGAAAAAAATTATTGGTTGACCTATAAAATCTTTCTTTTTGAAAAAAAAAAGGTAAACGAATAGATTCATAGGTAATTTTATTTTATTGACTTGCTTTTAGGTAATGGATAAATTCATGAATGATGTTTTATCGTTAGTACCAATTAAAATATAAGAATTTGATCAACAAACTGTTACCACATTATATAAAGCAAATAATTTAAGACAACACTCCTAAAATAAATACCATATACTCAAATGTGGTTAAAAATTATATTGGATATACTAAGATGTAGCACCAAGCTTGTTACGATTGAAAATGTAGAATTAAATCGTAATTTTTTTTTTTTTATAAAATTTGATTACCCTTTTGTAGAATTTTTCGTTTTATGTTCTTAATTAGGGCATACTACCCAAAAAATAAAATAAAAGAAATTTGAAATTAAAATATGGTGTCCACGTAATCCCATATGATTGGAAACTTTATAATCACGAGGGCGGCTAGCCACAATGCTTGACTTTAGAGATGAGCAATCCAAATCTAAGGTCAAGGCTATCAATTTTAAGCTTAAGGCAATCGCTGAATTCCTTTTCTTCTGGTTTTGTTGCTCCGAGAACTGACCCAAGACACACTTGCCTTTCTTCATTGGTCTACCAATTCTGAAATTCTCCTTGCTGTGTATAAAATCTGGGCACTTCTCTTGACTGCCACCCACGTTCAAGTGAAAGCTTGCCCATCATTAATAATTAAAAATATCTTTATGTGGGTTAAAATTAAATAAACAGAAAGTCCCTCTCTAGATTTTATTTATTTTTCTTTTTTTTTGTTAAAATATTGGCGATATAACCACACATTTTGGATAGGCATGAAATGCAAAATTAATACAACTGGATAAGTAGAAACCTTGAAAAGATTAGAAGGAAAAGTGCAAATTGCTGGTCTGATTATAGCCTAAAAACAAATGGTTGATTTGATGTGGGAATTTGTGCTCTTCACCTTTCAAAATTTTGTGTGGTTCATATTCGTATCATCTTTATTATTATTGTTATATCTGAACTTCAATTTACTAAAAAACAAAGAGAAAAATCTAATTAAAGCTCGTCATATTAAAAGGAGAAACGATGATTGGATTCCAGATTTAATTCATTTGGCCCTATCATTTTCTTTCACTTTTGGTGATATTTGTGTAGCTCTCAATGCATATGCCATTTTTCTTTTCTTTTGTAGCACATGAGAGAGAGAATTGGACAATTGGTTTTGGATTTTTCTTCGAGAGAAATATGTGGTCAGTATTAAAAAGAAAAACTATTTATTTTGATTAAACAATATTTATATTATTAATTATACTATGAATCTTTTATTTATATGTGTATTATTCTTTTTTTAAGATGTTGTTACTACAAAAAATATGAGCAAACAATCTGTATAAAAGAATGCTTGTGATCTTCTTTCACATGGGTTGATGCCAAAAAAACAAAAGAAAAAAATATATGTACTTTTTTTTTTTTTCCATTTTTTCACCCACACACACTAGAGTGACTAGACTGATGATGATATATGCTAAAACCAAATCCAAAACCTCAAATCTTTTGGAGCAGAAAGAAGGAAGATTACCACCGCTTAACGTGCTGATGGGCTTAAAGTATTACCTGTTTTCACACTTAAACAGGGTTTCCTTTGGGAAGGGGAAAAGGACAAAATCAAATCCCAACACCACATGCAAAAGTTCACTGGTGCAAATAGCTTTCCATTTGTAAATCCATGTTCATTACCCAATTAAAAATTTACGAAGTAGGATAGGAGTCATGCTCAAAGATTCCCGGAAGTTCACCTTCAAGATAACATACTTTTGTTTTGGTTTTATGCCAATCCCTCCTCTTTTTTTGTTTTGTTTTCTCCATAGAAAGAATAGAAGGGAGGACACCTCTTTGTTTTTTTCTTGATGACAAATAAAAAGTCCACAAAAGCTTGACTTTGCACTTGCTGGCTTGCTACCCTCTCTCTCATCAATCCAAAGAAAAATATCCAATTTTTTAGGCCACGCGTCATATCTAAAAGCACCAATCAAGTGCCTTCACGTGTCCGTACAAAGTTAGCTTTAATCTTTGCCCTAAGATAAGGTTCTTTTATAATGAAAAAATATGTCTCACATTATTAAAATACATTGGATATGGTCTACAATTGCGAAATTGGTTGGCGGGTTGGGATCTTCTGGTCCATTTCTATCTCTCTCTCTCTCTCTCTTTTTCTCTGTGATATATGTTAAGAGGAGGAGATCTGCTACTAGGTTTATGCCTTGTTGATAAGATTTTTAAGAGTCAAACTTATCCTAATTAGGTTTAAGGACAAATTATATTGGACAAATCATGATAAGTTTGGCACATATCGTGTATTATAACAGATGTTTAGATCCAAATCAAGGTTTGGGATATATGAGATAAAATCTAGGGTAGAAAGAGCTCTTTTGACTCATTTCTTGTTCCCAAAGTATCTATAAAACAAAAAACTATATCTAATAAATAAGCACTTTATTTAAACACTCACAAGACTCATTCAAAGACAATGGTAAAAAGGATTTAAAAAATATATCTAAAATCAACTCTCAAGTCTAGTTTCATCTTTATATCCCTTTCTTAGTTATTTAGTTAAACAAAAAAAAAATTCGAGTAATTAAAATATTTGGTAGAAAATTCAAAATTAACATTTTTATTTTTTTTATCTCCTCTTGTCAATAAGAGAAATATGTCTATGATGCATAAAATCAACACTCGCTTGGATTTATTTCAACATATGCTGTCCCAAAATCTTTAAAAATACTTAAATGTTAACGAGGGCATAAAATGGTTTGGATAGATAGCGACCACCCATCAAAACATTCAATTTATTGACCAAATACAACTTTACAAGCAAAAGTCTGTGAAAGACATAATAATAACTTATATATTCCTAATGGAGTAAGAAAGAAAAAGAAAAGGGTAAAAAATTTTTTTAAAAAATCCATCATTCTTTTTAGTACAAGTGTACAGTGATCCGTGAAATCAATCCCCCCCAACAATCAAATGTGGGCTACCACCTGATTCCACGTGGCATTGTTGAAGTGGTCCAGTAGTATCCCATTAGGGTTTCTATAGGAGTCCTAATTGATTTGAAACACCTTTCTTTCCATATCAAGTACCAAGTTAACCAAATTGATGAAAAAGTGGGCAATTTGGTCATTAAAAAGAAGACGGTTTTTCTGACATGAAAATGCTGTAATAATTGAAATCTTAAAAAAATTGACCAAAACATTTAAGAGTGATCTGATTTGGTGAATCTGTGCCTTCCTATATTACATCCTGACCATCCCTTCCATAAATATGGAAACGCAAATCTTAGTCTCAATTTTTATGTCGGAATCTCTTGCAATCACTTTTATATCCCAAAACTTTGACGAAGAAAAAAATCAAAGCCCTTTTCCAATTTTTATTTTTTTCCCTTAATAATCCGAAATAAATATTAACAAATAGATTTCCGTCTGATATTATTTTTAATAACTATAAAACATTATTTAGTTATACATCTTCTAAAATAAAGATTCCTTTAGGATAGTTAAACCTACGTACAAGATTGAAATTTATGACTGTATCTACATTATTCTTCTTCCGAGTTTTGGACATAATTAGAAAAATACTATTATGCAAAACTGTAGCACGTACAATATGTTATCAAATGATTTACTACTTTTTTTAATTTCAAAAAGGGAATTCAAATTATCTTACTCAAATTTTAGGATGCTTTAAAAAAATTATTTTTGTTGCAATGGTTGTGTTCCAAACACGTTCTTGGTCAGAACTATAGGGAGAAATGGCAAACAATGTGCATTTTATTGCTACAGAGAGCAAGTTGTTGTTCGCTTGAGCTGCAAATTCAGCAGTGTCTCGACCCACACGGCATTTCTTTTCATCCTATTTTGTTATCCAAATGCATTGAACAGGTTTGATTAATATAATTTAAGAACTATCTTGATCCTGTCCAGATTGATAAGGTATTGGACTAACAACAAACACCATCGAACTAGCAATAATTGAAAGTTTCTAGATCCATTACACGCCAACAAAGCTGGGCCGTATGAAAGTAATTTACTTAGGTTAGAATCCTTGTGTAATGTCACCAACAAAAGAGGTGACTAAGTTCTAGGATTTTAGGCTAATTGTGTTCTATTAGGCATAGAATATTTATCTTATTTATGTTTTTTTTATATTATTTACTTTACTTGTACTTTAAGTAAATTTAAAATTCTTTTAGAAAGTCTTTGGTATTGTGGAAGTCTTCTACTTTCTTTGCAATTTAAATGGGTGTAATGACTTTATAATGTTTGGTTTGTAAATAAGTGAAGGGAATGCGCTTGCAATTGTAATGTCATTACAATGGGGTAAGCTGAAGGAGGAAAAGAGAAAGTTAAAATATTTTTTTCCTAACTTATCCCCCCACACTCTGTCTTTATTTTCTCTTTTTTTCTTCTTCTTCGTCCTCTCCCCAGGTCACCTGCACATTTCAGTGAAATTCTCTTATGCATGATGGCTGTTGCCGTCCTTACAACACACAAAAGTCAGGACTTGACTCTTGCGCATGTTCCTTTGGGTTTCCTAAAAGCACCCCTCATTCCAATTTGAAGCCTATCAGCATCAGCGCATGAAAGCATTTAGTTTTTTTTTTTGAAGAAGAAGAAGAAGAGGAAGAAGATGAAAGCATCTCGTTGATTTGTAGAATATGGAAGGGATGAACCCTCACTCTCAAATGGAAAGCATCCTTACCAGTATATTTGGCCATGTTCTTGTTGCGGGCAATTGGAGCAGCCTGCTTTCTTGTTAAAAAAATTGTTATTAAAAGTATTTATTATTTATTTTAAAAAATAAAAAGAGAAACTATTAGTCCAAAAGTTTAAAGATGAAAAAATTAGAAAATTCTTTGGATAATGGTTTTTATTGTTCATGTGATAATTTTAGGCATTATTATTTTTAATATTTATAAGTTTAAGGTACTACTAAATATTTAGTAATTTTGTATATTTTAATATTAAAATATTATATTATTTTTGTCATGTTATTATTTAGGATAAAATACTCTATCATCCATAACTTTTAAACATAATTACACACGAGTCCACTAGTTTGTAAAATGAACACTTCGCCTCAAACAGCTAAACGATGTTAATATTTAAATTGAAATGTCTAATATGTCTTTCTCTTTTCTTTTTTTTTTTACTTTTTTTAACTTGCCAATGATGTTTCTTATGTCGACCGCCCACCTCGTAACCGGATCTAGCTCAGATTCAGCTGAATTTCTCAAGGAACATCAAATTTGGTGCTGCCAAACTACCAAGATCAGTGCTCTCAAGGAGCACTATGTTGGGTGCTCCCCAAAGAGCACACGATCTGTGCTTCTTAGGGAACACTCGATCAATGCTCCCACCCACGATGGGTGCTTCCCAAGGAACACCCGATCAGTGCTTAGTTTTTTTTAATAAGAAAAAAATTAAAATAAAAAATTATAGTTTATATAGTATGATAATTTTTAAAATTGACGAAGGGTAAAATTATTTTTTCAATTATCACATCATCAAACTAACGAAAATATTAATAATGGACTAATCGCTAGACTTATGTGTTCGGTGAAAATTATTCTTTTATGGTGGACTATCTATTTTGAAAATTAATAGATCCGCATATAATTATAACTAAAAATTAAGAGGTGGGGTATTTTATCCTATTATTTACTATTTCAAGGGATAAAATTGAAAAGTTAAAAATTTATATTAAAAAGAATGTAAGTTTATTCAACTTTTTATTTTCATACATAAAGGTAATTTTGTTAATTCACACTATATTCTCAGTAAAGTGCTTTTAAACCAAATATTATAATAAAATATTCCTACTAATTATATTCCCTGTAATCATAACTTTCCTATGTTATAGCAAATACTATAATGTTATTTTCTCAACAATCACATAACTAGCAAAATACCAAACGTCACTTTAGGTTTAGGATGAGTTTTCTTGATAAATAACCTTTTTATGTTTTGTTGTAAGGCACAAAATTTACCAATCAAGCTATAAACCAAGTTATTCGAAAGCTAGAGTCTTAGGCTTGCTTACGAGATAGATCATTACAAGATACGCTTGTTTAGTCTTCGCAATATTCTAGCTTGCTTAGTCTCCGCATTATTCAGAACCATTACAAAGTCTTCGCAATACTTAGCATTAGTCTCCGCAGTATTCAGTATCATTACAAGATAAGCTTAGTTAGTCTTTGCAATATTCAGCATCATTACGAGTTAGATTATTACAAGATAGACTTGCTTAGTATCCACAATATTCAGTATCATTACGAGATAGATAAGCTTTGCTCAGTCTCAATTACAAGATAGGCTTGCTTAGCATCCACAATACTTAGTATCATTACGAGATAGATAGGCTTGCTTAGTCTCGATTATCATTACGAGATAGGCCTGTTTAATATCCACAATATTTAGTATCATTAATGAGACAGATCGGCTTGCTTAGTCTCCCCAATATTCAACATCATTACAAGATAGATCATTCCAAAATAGGCTTGCTTAGTTTCCGCAATATTTAGCATCAGTACAAGATAGATCATTACAAGATAAACTTGCTTAGTATATGCAATATTCAGTATCTTTACGAGATAAGCTTGCTTAGTATTCATACGCAAGACTAAGCAAGACTCAAACGTCACACGAATCTTGGTTAAAGTTTCAAGCCCGTAGCATTAATAACATGCCTAGTCCGTAACATTAACAACATGCCATAAAATTATTTTTTGTCATACTTAATGTCTTTATAAAAAAATGATATCTATGTAATTTTTCATATAGAATAAACAAATACATAATGACATATAAATCATATTTATTCGATAATCATTTTACAAATCAAGTTATAAGATTCATTCAAAAAAAAAAAGAACACGATACCATCTAAATCATATTAAAGCTAAGAACTTGTGTAGTTTGAATGATTTATCTTATAATTTAGATATTTTTAATATTTATTTTAGATATTTTTAAGTAAAGAACTCTTTTGCTTTATTTATTATTATTTGAATAATATTTATATAATTTAATTTATTGTAACAAGCAGATAGAAAAATAACAAAATTCTAAGATTTATTTCATAGTTACTTTTTTTCCGAGTAAATTTTAGTTAAAATTTTGAAATAAAATGGAAAAATCCGAAACAACAGGAGCACGCGCAAATTCGACGACCCCAAAAAAGAAGAAAAGCAGGACGTTATTTCCATATAAGGGTGAATCCGTCATTGCATTTGTGTCCAACGTACGATCCACCGTGATCCTCTTAATCCTCCAAGTCTGATCTAAATCTTTAAATTCCCAAAATACCCTCCATCTCCTTTTGCCCCCTTCTTGTACTCCTCCCTCCTTAATCTCCTTCATTTCCATGCAACCTCCTTCCCTCCCTCTCTCTCTCTAGAAAAACCCTCTTTCTCTGTCTAAATCTATTTATATTTATTAATCTAGATTTATTTTCAAAATTTGTATTAACAAATAGATAAATAAGATTAGTTTTTTTTTTTGGTTTTGGCTCGGGCGAGTCATGACTCGGCGATGCTCGCATTGCAGCAACAACGGCCACAACTCCCGCACGTGTCCCACGCGGGGTGGTGGCGGAAGCGGCGGAGTTGGCGGAGGAGTGAAGCTATTCGGTGTTCGTTTGACGGACGGGTCAATAATAAAGAAGAGTGCGAGTATGGGAAATTTGTCGTCCGCGCACTACCATAGCTCGTCATCAGCCGCCGCTTCACCTAATCCGGACTCGCCTTTATCGGATCACGTCCGTGACCCGAACCACGTGCCCGACGGCTACCTCTCTGATGACCCCGCCGCACACGCCTCTACAAACCGTCGCGGAGAGAGAAAGAAAGGTGATTACTCCAAAACGTCGCGTTTTGAGTTTTTTGTTTGCTTATCTAACCTTTTTCCGGGGATTTGAAGGTTGCTTATTTGGATTTTGGATTAGGTTCTTTGGTTTGTTTATTATTTATTGAAAGACATAATTTAGACCTTAGAGTATGTTGATGATCAACTATGTTTTTTCTTTTTGTGATTTGTTTTTGCTTCTTAACTTATTTATTTGCTTGTTTTTATCTTTGTGCCAAATTAAATGAAAAATATTTATTTAATCCATCGTGTATTAATTATGCTTATTAACTTTCTTTTTGAAAAAAATATATTTTTTTTGTTTTAAAGTTTGTTAAGTGTTTTCTCATTGATTGGCAATTTATGTAGTTCTCAATTTATTTATCGTATATTAAATTCTTGAGTTTTAGTAAAATTTTGTCTAAGAAAATCGAGTACCAAGTTTTTCGATTTTTCTTTGTTTTGGGGTTTTGTGAAATTATATGCAGATGATTAAGTATGAGCAAATGATCTTCTTTTGTTTATTTTTTAAGATTAAACTTGTCTATATATACCTCAGTTTTTTTTAATGTATTAAAAAGTACCGTACTGATGATTACTTTTAGTAAATTTAGTTTAATTATTGAAATAACCATGATTAGGAAATGAACAATTATTCCAGCATGTGTATTAAGCTAATAAAATTGGAGAAAAGAGATTAATTCATGTGTTAGTCAATTTCCTTGATTTAGTGAAAGTGGGTATTATTGTTTTCCCCTGTTTTTTAATAGCCTCGCCTAGTAGAGCTTTCCTCTATCTTTCTTTTTTTTTTTTAAACCTTTTTATGTTGTTATTATGGGTAGTTTGGTCTTTTGGGGACCACATGAGTAAGGGATATTGGATAATTTGCTGCTTTGTTATAATTGAATCTCTCTTTTGCTTCACCATGTCTGAACTGTGAATGGAGCTTTTAAGGTTATATTGTCTCTGAAAAATTATTGTTTAGAGGAATGCGAGCTTTCCCTTTACAGGGGGAACAGTCTAAGGCGTGGATCGTGCTTTATGGTTTTGACTTTTCTGTGCTGTCATGATCTCCACGTATTTCAAGGCAGATACCCTAACTGCTAAGAGAAACCTTGGGAAAAGAACTCTGTAAGCTGTATTAAGTGGTTTATTTGGATGTCCGTCCATGTGTCGGCAGATACAAATAAACACTGGCTGGTACATGATGTGAAGCTTAAGTGACTTCTTTGTTTTCAAGTTTACTCAATTTTTGTTGTATTAATCGAATAGCTATAAATAGGTAACTCATAGCAGAACCGTGTTTAGAAAATGAGATGTTCCATGACCCATAATGAATATTTAGTTGTGAAACTGATATTTCAATTATTTATACCTGCTGATTCTAGTCTCCCGAAATATTTAGGTTCCAACAGAACTGTCATTCCTGGGAAATAGAAAGTAGTTTCTAGGTGAGAACTTGGATTCCTTTTCAATTTAGTTTACTTTCTTTATGTAAATTATCAGCTGAAAGTTTTGTTCCATACTATTAAGGTAATTTTAAGTTTTAGATTAACTTTAATAATTGTTATATGTTTTCTTCTTAATTTTTGGGGAACACTACTTTTTGCTGCATGTGTTGAATAAGTTGATTCTTACCTTGTGACATGAGTTATTTGAGTGATCTAGTAGGCTTCTTTACAAGTAAATTGAGAGAGTGAAGTATTGGTTTGCAAGATTGAAGCTTCAACAGTGTCTTACCCCATTCTTTTGGAAAATAGGCTCATGATTGTGAACTCAGAGCAGGGATCTAGCCAATGCAATATGATCTTGTATAAGAGTTTGAATTGTGCCAGTTTCTGCAAGTATATGATTGGTATTGCATTGAGTTTCATGATAATGTAATTGTTGGTATTTGGATCCTTTGGTAGATTTCTGTGGATTATATTGGTAGCAACAATTGATATGCTCTGCATTTCAAGGTGATTCCATCATCTGTTTCCTTCCTTATGTTGTGTCATGGCTGATGAGGACATCCAACTCTACTGGATATACCTCCAGCAGTACAGCTGTTTGGGTAACTACTTTGCATTCTGGTTATCATTTTGAACTACTTATTTTAGTTACATGCATTATTTGCTTTCAAAGCTAGGAATGACCTTCCAAGCAGGCAAATTATCGCATTGTTTCTGCTTGAACACCCTATGTACAATATTACTTTGACTCAACCATAGTAGAGGAGAGGATAGGGGGTGGGTTTTCAGTTTAACTGTTGGGATGGAATGAATATATATGTTGACTTAATTAAATTTATTCTTAGCCATGATATTTGAAGATATCCAATTAAATTTTGGCTGCTTTACAGGTGTCCCATGGACTGAAGAGGAACATCGGCTCTTTCTAATTGGCCTCCAGAAATTAGGGAAAGGGGATTGGCGGGGTATAGCCAGAAACTTTGTAATGTCAAGGACACCTACTCAGGTAGCAAGTCATGCCCAGAAGTATTTCATCCGTCAGAGTAATGTTACTCGAAGAAAGAGACGTTCAAGCCTTTTCGACATGGTCCCAGATGATATGGTTTGTCTTGCTATTTTATGTTGTTTCTGCATTTGCTAAACGTTAGCTACACATCATATCATTGAGCACATTAGATTTGGCATGCAACATGGTCTATCTGAACATAGCCACATAATCAATGTAAAGAGGATCAATTTATAATAGTGCTAAAGAGCTTACCTTTGTCCATTACTGAAGGGATTTTAACAAATAGCATATTAGGATCATTGTCAACAAATGTGCATGTGAATATGAAATGGTGTCACTGTATAGCGGAGGAGATTAACTACATATACAATCTAAATTAGAGGTGACAATTTGGCAGGGTGGTTGGTTTCAGGTTGGGCTATTTGGGAGTTGTCAACTCTTGAGCCAATTTGAGTTTGCGTTCTGTGCAGGTTCAGATTAACATTTGTTGTACTTACTTTGCTAACAAATAGCAATTGAATTTGGTTTGAGGTCAGATTTAGGTTCAGTTTGTTTTGGTTTTTATGCCAATAGGGTTCATGCTGTTGAATTCTGATTGAATTTGGGATTGGTTGTATGGTGTGCCATCTGGATGGGGTAGTTTCTTTATTTTCTAAACTAAATATACGGTACTTTTTCTCATCAATTCTGGTTTGATTTTCTTCTCCATTCTTTTGCAGGCTACAGATACTCCCCCAGTGCCTGAAGACCAAGTTTTGCTGCCTTCTTCACAGGTGGAAGAAGCGGATAATGCAAATTCAATACCTTCATTAAATCTCTCTCTCAACTCTGAATTTGAGCATGGAGAAGCTGCTTCACAAGAAACAGTTCAAGAAACTGAAGAAACCATGATGGGATCAAGTGAATTCACACCAATGATCCATGGTTTCTTGCCACCTTATTTACCTGTTCCTTACCCATTTTGGCCGCCAAATCCAGCCCCTCCTCATGAAGAGAAGGGCGTAGAGGCATCTCAACATCAGGTACTGAAGCCGATTCCATTACTTCCCAAGGAACCTGTCAATCTAGATGAACTAGTTGGAATGTCTCAGCTTAGTATAGGAGAGACTGAGAATGGCCATAGAGAGCCCTCTCCACTATCCCTGAAACTGCTAGGAGAACCATCGCGACAATCAGCATTTCATGCAAATGCACCCGTTGGTGGCACAGATTTGAGCAAGGGCAAGACTGGTGCAATTCAAGCGGTTTGAACTGCAGGGAAGGAGGATGCTACTTCTATCTTATTTTGTGTCTTTTTTTTTTTTTTGCATTACCATAGTTACTCTAAGGTATTTAGTTTTATTTTTTGATAGTATGAAATTTCTGGTCCTTACAACATAGGTTAAGATCAATTTCTGGGAAATATTTATTCATTCTAACTGTAAACAGCTAGATGTTCGAATAATCAAATGCGTTTTAGCAGTGAATGCCTTGGTCTCATATCAAGTCCTTGTATCTTAGCTTTGACTTTCACACACTGTTCTTCTGGGCTAGTGTACGTATGGTTCCTGTGAATGTTAGGTTCTTTTGGCCTTTTGAAACATGGAGAACCACGGTAGCATAATGTGATCTGTTAGTGCATTTTTACATTTTATGTGATTGGAAAATGCCTAGTTTGATATTTGATGAGATTTGGCCCAATTCAGTCGGTCATAGTTGCAAAACACCTCGAGCAACTGCAAAATTTTTCATCATTCAGCTGGAGTACCTAATTGTCTGGAAAAGAGTAAGCATGCAGCTTTGAGTTGAGATAAATTGGACTGTTAATGGGCTATTATCATGAAGGAACAACATTTTATTTTTTCCAGCTTGCGGATGGGGTGTACACAAACTAGCTATCCCAGGCTTGATTAATGTGATTCCATTCTCCTGGGTTTGGGTATAAAACCTATTCTTTTGCCAAATACAATTAATGATGTTAAGAGGAACCATGCATTGTGAAGAAATTATGTTTTTGTATCACAAATTTGATACTAGGCGTAATATTGAAACAAAAATAAGATTGATATCCTCTAATCTTGAATGTAAGTAAATGAAAGTAAATTTGGGATACGTATCAACGATATATAAGATCTGAAATGTTTGGCGATCCTCTTGTAAACGATCTCCCTACTCCTTTTCATTTTAAAACAAAAGGACCAAAGTCAAATGTTCCAGGATCCTAAAGCTTTTACAAAGTCTTGAGGAAATCTGGTGTGTGATGATTAGAATAACCCTCTAGTCTTTAAACTTCTGATCAACATTTACGCTGCATGGCTGTCTTTCTAAACTCCGGAGATTAGAATAACTAGACGAATTTAATTACCAATAAATGCTTTAATGGTATCTACTCTAGATGAGTCACTGTATATTAGGTTGTAGATTTTGATGGGTTTGCTCTTATGTGGTAACAAAGTAACAATTGCATGTATAAATTTTCCAACACCTGAAAAATTTACCACCTCCAAACTTTTCAATTAAGATGTGTACAAATAATAGGTAAAAATATGAAAAGGGGGTGGGTCATTCTCTTCTCGTACATTCTTGGCGTGAACCAAGAAGAAGAAGAAGAAGAAGAAGATACGTATAGAGCTGTAATATATATTAGGCAATGGTGTCAACAGAGACGACAAAATAAATAAAAGAATTCTTCTTTTTCTTTTTTGTGTTCTTAATATTTGTTGTCACGTACATTGATATTAATTTATAAATTACTCTATACAATTAAAATTAAAAAATATTTTTTAATGAAATTCATTCAATACAATTAAATTTTTTATTTATAATAAATCTTATAAATATTTGGAATAAAAAATAATTTTAATGAAAATCGTTCAGTGCAATTAAAATTATTATTTGCAAATTGAATAAAATTTATTAATTACATCTAAAATAACTTAAAGATAAACTAGATGAAAGCGTTGTCAAGTTCAAATACATTAATATTGAGTTGATAAGGCAACCCTCAGCCGCCTCAACCTTTTGATCAAATGTTAGCCTTTGAGCCTTGGACTCTTTTGGCCAATATTAAAATATCTTAATTGAGCTTTTAGCTAAAGTACGTAGCGGTGTTGTCGAACAGCAATTACCCATATCTATCATAATTTTCCATCACCTATTTGGATTTTTAAGATGGAATTAGAACAAATGAATACGTGCAACATGTGACCAATATTAGCCATTTATTATCTGATTTTTTTTAATTAAAATATGTATATGTTACAATCTCATCAGATTAAAGGACACGTATTTAAATTATTATTGTATCTCGATCATTTAATTTAATAATTTTTGTATATCTTTTTAATTTAAAGAATTAATTTAAAGTTTTTTTCTCAATATAAAAATTTATTATTATTTTAAAAAATTAATACCTTTCTGGAGCTAAATTTTTTACTAAAAGCATTAGTTTATTTTTCTTATCTAATTGAAGTAATTAGTGAACTCAAACCCATCTTATATTTTTGTGAGCCAAATCGATTTCTCCTTTGCCCCTCTGTCCCCGAAGAAGGTGAGAGACCTAACAAATCAATAAATGAAATCTGCAAAAGACTAGTGATTCACTTCACCAATACTCAAAGGGCATAGCATCCTGTTTCTACCAAAAACCTTCTAGCTTAAAAGAGGAAATTTAATTGAAATATACGATGATTATTGACTTTAAGATCTGATCACCAATAGCAACAGGGCGCATGCGTGACTGATCGAAGGCTTTTTGTACATTGGCCTATTGTACACTAGCTTGGCCCCTCTTAAATTCATTCTACAAATGTGGCAGTCAATCCTGGAACGGGCCTGGGTCTGAGGTGTAAGAACCGCAGCCAGTCTGACGCCCTGTAGGCTGTACCACACCCTGAAATTGCTTCACCAATTGGAACCTGCCACGGCAGAAAACCCCACTATATCCCCTATTACTTGGCACCGAATAATTGGGAAGGTCGCTTGACATTTACTTTCATGACTGTGACATTAACCATTTGCCATGCAACGTAGAGCGTCTGCCATGTACAGTCATAGCTCTTTCCACGCGTTGCCGCAGACCCTTCATACCTAGCCCCCGGCCCTTTCCTCCCCAATATCACCCCTAATCGTTGTTTCTCTAAACCTTTACTCTGTATTTCTCTCTCGTTTTTTGTCTTAATCTCTTAAATGGCAAACCTTA
Source organism: Theobroma cacao (assembly GCF_000208745.1). NCBI lineage: Eukaryota > Viridiplantae > Streptophyta > Magnoliopsida > Malvales > Malvaceae > Theobroma > Theobroma cacao. The sequence goes on from NC_030855.1 coordinate 18,253,475, forward strand.
AACGTATCCACCGGCAGTGAACAAATCTTCCACAAAGACACCACCACCGTCGTCGAGTCCAATCCAAAACCAATGGATTCCGACGCCAATTCCATCACCATTATCACATCTACCGATACCAAAGGTGTTGAGACTGAAAACACTGCTGCTGTTGTTACAGAGTCAGACAGCTCTGATACCAACGGTAACGAAGTCATTACTGTTCTGGAAGGCAACAAGGCGGCAAAATGCATTGGGAGAAGCAACAAAGGAATTTCGTGGGGATACTGCGTGGAGCAAGGAAGGCGATCGACAATGGAGGATGCTGCCGCAGTTCATCCAGGGATTATGCAGGTTTCTTGCAAGGATGTTGGTGGGTGTACGGCACCCGAGTGTAAATACGCCATGGAGAAATCGCCGGTGCATTATTTTGGCATATTTGACGGGCATGGAGGTGACCAGGTAACTCATCTCCTTACAAAATGAAATCTTTCTTTTTTATTTTTTATTTTTATAAAATGCGTGCTTCTCTCATTTGATGATTAAAGCAGAAGGTTTGCGTTTGTTACTTCTATTTTCTTTATGTATTCATTGTTTTGTCACATCGGTATGCTAGGATAATATGCTGTGGCTTGATATGATATAATATATATTTTTATTTATATACATATATGCCGTGCATTTAAGAATAAGAGTGTAGAAAAATTCATACTATATTCCTTTTAGGATAAAAAAAAAATCCCCACGATATATAAATAAACTATAGTATAATGCATAGAATTCATGGATGCTCACAATATATATTTATCTGAGTCTTTTTGTTGGGTTTATTTTCTATTTTTCAATGGAAGCTTCAACAAAGTATTCTACAAGTTCACTACTAACTGGACGCTTGAAGAAGATAATTAGTCCCATGAAAGGAAAAAATGTTTTAAACTCTCTTCTTTTAATGGTTTTAACTTTCATTTTTTATCATTTGTAAATCACTTTTTGATCGTGTTAAAAGTTACAAAATGTGGGAAATTTACACCCAAAAGATTTTAACGAGAAAAGTAGAATCATCACTACTTTATATCTTTCCCTCCTTTTTGCTTTATGTTTTGTCCATTTTCAATTGGCAATTCCAAATAAAGTCACAATTGTGTCTCACCAACTCAAGCAATTAGTCAATTAATTAGGCCAGCCTGTGACCATAAATAAAAAATTAGGCCAGCCATGGTGACCTGAAACGTGGCCTTTGGGCCACGGAGCTGTCAGCTAGACCCAGTGACAGAGAGGCACTCTGGTTGACACGTGGGTTAAGAACGAGACAAAATAGGGTAACGTCTTTTCTCCTCCAGAGGAATCGCGCTTTTGGGTCTTCTAAATACCTGGGGCCCAGCAAGAGTCACTATGAAAAAATTTAGTCGGGGGCAGTTTGAGGGGTGGGGCCCAAGATTGCCACGAGTGGGTGAAAGACGACCAGTCGTTTTTTTGTCTCGTTCCTCTGTTTTGGGGGAAGTGATGACCTTAGTCGATCTGTCAGCGCGTGGTGGTGCGCAGCCTGTCTGTGGATTTGGCGGCGTTAGAAGTTGGAACAGTTGCACGCATGCCTACAGCCACGTGCGGCCCACTTGTCACAGTTATTGAAGGCCCAAACCAAAGTCAAATTGCCATTATAGCCTGTTCGGTATGCAATAGCTCACCCTCTATTCCTATGTATTATTTCTTTCCTTATTTGGTTTGCAAATGGTTCAAAGAATAGTTAATTAATTTCTAAAATTTTCCAAAACAAGATTTTAACTAATCCTAACCTCTCATGATATTTATTATTCCACAATTGAGAGAGAATAGCCTTTAAAATTGATAAGATCAAAATGTCTTTTATTAAAAATTTAAAATAAAAATAATATTTTAATAATAATTTTTTACTCATAATAATGTTTAAATTATAAATAATATTTTAAATTTTTAATTAAAATGTAAATTAAAAAATAAAAATAGAAAATATACTAATATTTTAATAATAAAATAATTTTAAAATTTTAGTGAAAATAAAAATTAAATGATTAAAAAATAACAAATTTATTTATTTTTTCATTTGGTATAAATTTTATTAAATTATATAAAGGGTATTTTTGTTTTTTTAAAAAATAAATTTTATTGTAATAAAAAGCTTAAATTTTTAATTATATATTATAAAAAATTAATAATTTAAATTTGAAAATTAATTAAAATTATTAATATTTTAATCATAATAATAGTTAAAGTATAAATAAAATATTAATACTTAAAAATGTTAATAATAAATTATAAATTATTGATATTTTGAATAAATTATAAATTATTAATATTTAATAATAAAATAAAATAAAAATAAATAATTATATATTATAATAAAAGATTTTTTTATCTTTTTATCACATGTTCCTTTATTATTCTAAAATTATTTTTACCAACCAAATTTTGCAATGAATCATAATAGTAATTTTCACTTTATTCTATTTCGTCAATTAAACTATATAATAACATTTCAATTCTATATTATTTTATTATATTTTCACAGAATACTTATCTTATTCTATTCTATTCCGCGAATCAAACATATCTTTAAAGGCTTTTAACCTCCCCTCATAATTCCTAACAATATGTGGTTCTTAAACTTTGAAGCTTTTTTTGAGTAAAATTAAATGACAAAATCCAAACAATTTATAATTACATAACATTTCTCTTTATCTTTTCACATTGTTTATTTCGATACCTTTAGTTTACTTATTTGTGATTAATTTTATTTATAATAAAAATAAAAAAATATAAACTTATAAAATTAAGTTTCAATTTGAAAAATACCCTTTGATCCAACAATTCATCAAGTGATTGTGTTATCAAGACATGCAAAGATCCCATTCTGCCTACTCATATAGGATAGAAAAAAAAATCTTGCAACTAAAATTATATGTTTAATTAGTTATAATTATTATTCAAGCAAAGGCATCTAGACCATGAAGGTGATGTTTAGGATGCAAGGCTGCATCTTCCTTATGAGGTGTTCAAGGCAATAATCCTTTCCTCACAATGTAGAGTTGCCTCTCTTCTTAAGAGGGTGCACCTCTTAAAGGTCATCCAATCCCCACCTAATTTACAAGGTGGCATCATATCTCCTTTCTAAGATGGTATATAATATTGTTTTCAACATCATAAAAATTTAGAATAAAAATATATTTAAATTTATTTAACTTTTTGTAAAAAAATTGTATATTCCTTGTTTTCTTTTTGGTTGTCACATTTTTCTTACAAAAATAATACCCACCTAAAAATTTATTTATAGTTTGATGTTTAGAATCTTTGTTATAACTTTCCTTTCAAAACAAGATGCATGGAGATATGTTATTGACATTGTGATTAAAACCTCCCTACAAAGATGATAACTTGATATATATCATCCAATTATTTATATTTATGATGTGGTCATCCACTTACTTCTTTACAAATTCATAGATACATATATCTACATTGAAATGTTCATATGTCTCGTGCAAATTTTTTAATATGTTCTAATATGATTTTTTTTATGCATGTGAATCTTTTTGTAAGAGATTTTCATACGGAAGGCAAATATAGCTTAATTTTTTTTTGAATAGTAATAAGGTATCATTAAACCATAGGTGTGAAAAAACTCACTACCCTGAAGCAAGTCCAGAAAACAAAATTCTCAAGATGATAGAGGTTTGATTGGTATATCCACTTGTTTCCAATATACCTAAATCAAAACTCGAAGTCACTTTTCATGGCTACAAGCCATCCTGTATATAAAGAGAAGCAGAACCCCCGAAACAGAAGGGGGAAGAAACAAAAACAACAGCAGTGAAACTCAAAACAACCCCTGTACACAGAAAGCAACAAAAGAGCCTTCCCTTGATCAAAGAAAATCATCTGAAAACCAAAACAATTACAGTAGAGATTCCAATCCAAGAGCACTGCTTGCAAGCAATGAAAAGAAGGGAAGAAAACACAATCGTAAAAGATTACCATAGCCATACTTCACAGTCCAAGAAAACCACTCAATCTGTACGTCCCCTAAATTTCAAAACACACAGAAAGTACTATGACCAAGACTCACTGCATTCTCGGTGAGAGTGTTGGCCTCCTGATTTGTTTCTCGCAAAACATGTCTTATTTCCCATTACTCCAGCTGTTCTTCAATTCTTTCAATAAGAATCATCCATTTGCGAAACCTCCACGGCACTTGGGTATGATCATTGACCCAATTAATAACATTACTAGCATCACTTTCAATAATTAGAAGATGAGTTTCTTTCCATCTTGAAGTAGAGAAAATCAAGATAGCTTCCTTCATAGCCATGATCTCAGCTTGGGCAGAGTCAGCCATGCTTATCGGTTTGGAAAAACTGATCTTAACCTCCTCAAACTCATTCCTTATAATTCCACCTATACCTGCTGGTCCGAGATAGCATTTTGCTGAGCTTTTGACATTAAACTTCATAAACCCCTATTTTGGAGTAGTCCAATTTGTTCTCTTCTTTACTTGTTTATGTTAATTCTTCCCGTAACTACCTGTCGAGGGATCGAAAAAAAATCCAAAATTGACCTATAATCCATTAGCCATTTTTGAGTTTGCCCATGATGTGATTCTAAACTTAACAAGCTCCCAGCATTGTTTTTCGTCCCATTCCTTCACTTCGAAAACCACCTCGTTCCTGTTTTTCCAGATTGTCCAAACGATGGCATAATAAGCTAGTTTCCACAACTTAAGTCATAACTACCAGTAACACAATCATTCCAAGATACAAAAAAAGCTTTTACAGTTCTCGGGGCAACCTACTTGATATTGAACAGATTACACCACATTCCCCATATCTTCCAAGTTTCACCACATCTGATAAAAAGATGATAGCATGTCTCTTTTTCATGCTTACACAGAACACACAAGTAAAAAATAGCATGAAGCATCCCTCTGGCAGCTAATTCAGCTTTGACGCTAATTTTCTCATACAACAGTTGCCAAACGAAAGCTTTTGTTCGATGTGAAGCCATGCCGGACCAAACCTCCTTCCATATCTTGCTCTTTTTGTTGTCAATATTTAGTAACATTCTACAAAATGATTTGGTCGTATACCTGCCATTGGTTTCACATTTCCATATCAGAGCATCCTCCATTTCCTTACTGAGTTGGACCTCTTTCAAGGTGTCCCCTAAAGCATACCATTGGCTCCTCTTCCAATCAAACAAACTTCTTCGCAGAGGGATGTCCCATATCCATACGTTCCTTGACCAACTCCCAAACTCAGCCACTTTACCATTTTTGTTTGAACAGAGCGCATAAATCCGAGGAAATGCATCAACAAGCAAAATGCCTTCAACCCACTTGTCCGTCTAGAACTGTATGTTTTCACCATTGCCTGTAATGAAGCCCAAATTTGATGTGACCTGTAAGAAAATTTTATTAGTGATAAAAAGGGGATTAATAATTTTTTTCCACTGGCTAGAAAAATTCCTGTTTTCTCTCGTGTTTAGCATAAGGATGGATGGATCACTATTGGTCTTTTCTGCAATCATCTCTCTCCAAAGACTCCCTCTTTCATTCTCATACCTCCAAATCCATTTGTTAAGAAGGGCTCTATTTTGAACTCTCAAATCAATAATTCCTATCCTTCCACAGTCCCTGTAATTGTTAGCAGCCTTCCATTTAATATAATGAACTCTTTTCTTTTCCTCATTATCTCCCCAAAGAAACTTTTATTGCAACTTATCTATTTTGTTCTTGACACCGCTTGAAAGGTAAAACAGAGACATGTAGTAACAAAGAAGGTTTGTCAGGATTGATTTTAATAAGGTAATGCGACCTCTCATCGACAAGTATTTCACTTTCTAACCTGCGAGCTTGCTTTCCACCTTTTCAATGACTAGGTTCTAAAAACCCATTGAGTTGTGATTTATTCCCAACGGTAAATCGAGATAGGTAGTAGGGATTCTACCAACTCTACAATAGATGAATCTTCCCATTTTTTAACCATTTGCTCTTTAATGCCAATGCTCAGAAGCTGACTCTTATGGTAATTAATCTTGAGCCTTGAGACACTTTGAAAGCACTTCAGGATTCTTTTAAGAACCATCAACTCATCAAGCTCATTGTTATAAAACAATAGAGTATTGTCAGCAAATTGGAGATGAGAAATATGAAATCCTCGTTTCTCAATTCGCACTCCCTTATATTTGCCATTCGCTTCAGCCTTCTTTAGCATACAACTTAGAGCTTCAACAATAATGATAAATAAAAATGGTGAAAGAAGACAACCTTGGCAAAGTCCCCTTTTCATTTTGAATTGTCTTGTTGGGGACCCATTCACTAGAATCGACACCATGGCCGAACTGACACATTCTTTAACCCATAACCTCCATTATCGCCAAAACCCATTTTTCTCATGATCAGATCAAGGAAACTCCAACTAACGCAGTCGTATGCCTTTTTAAAATCAATCTTGAACATCAAACCCCCATTTCCCTTTTTGAAAGCGTCAACTACTTCATTAACTATAAGGGAATAGTCCATAATCTGTTGACCTTGCATGAATGCAAATTGGTTTCTATCGATGATTTCTTCCACAACACCTCTCACTCTGTTGGCTACAGTTTTTGCCACAATCTTGTACACGTATCCGACTAAACTTATCGATCGATAGTCATTCAATCTCAATGGGCTTTGAACCTTTGGGATAAGTGTGAGGAAAGATGAATTCATGCCCCTTATAAGTTTACCATTACTGTAGAACTCAGCCATGTAGTTCAACACTTTTTTCTTTACCACTGGCCATTGTTTTTTGAAGAATTCCAAACTATACCCATCCGGTCCCAACGTTTTCTCACCATCGCAGCTTTGTATTGCTTCCTAGATTTCTTCTTCTAAGAAAGGTCTTTCTAGCAGCCTCATTTTCTTCTTCTGAGAAAGGTCTTTCTAGCAGCCTCATTGATTCCCTTTTTAAAGACTTGAATTGGCATCTCATATCTCTCAACTCAAGCATTTCTCACTCCGCAAAATGATTCTCGAAATGATTCTCAATAATTTCTTTAACTTCTTGCAAATTTTCAAATATTCCTTCGTCACACTTCATTTTCTCAATGAAATTCCTTCTTCTTTTAGCTGAAGCCATGGCGTGGAAATACGTTATGTTTTAGTCTCCTTCTTGAACCCATTTGCATCTCGATCTCTGCCTCCATTCCACTTCCTCAGTTTTATAAAGTCTCCATAACTCAGCCTTATTTTTTACAATTTCAACCTTTTTTATTTCCTCTACTATTTGGTCTTGGCTGGCATTTAACATAGTCTTCAAATCTTCTTCCACCTTCTGAATCTTCTTACTTGTGCTTCTTATTTCCTTTACTTGCCACTCTTTGATTAGTGACTTTAGACCTCTTAGTTTTTCCCATAGTTTTTGTTCCCCCCTCCTCAGTCTTGTCTTTGTTCCAATGATCCCTAACGATTTGCTAAAAGCTTCTCCGATCAAGCCTGTAATTGAACATTTTAAAAAACCTAGGCCCCCATTTAAAAGAAGCTATCCTTAGCACAATAAGATTATGGTTTGATAATGAGCTAGAAAAGTAGCTCTAGATAAGTCTTTGTTTGATCTGAAGCCATTCAACCCTCAACAAGAACCTATCAATTCTGCTCTAGACCCACCCATCTCTAAAGCCACATCAAGTGAATCTATCCCCTGTTAGTTTAAAGTCAAAAAAAGCAAGGTTATTAATAAACTCATTGAACATCTCCTCTGGTTTTCCCACTCTTCCTTTTCCAACCCTTTCCTGTTTGTTTCTTATTATGTTAAAGCCCCCCCAAACACCATATAATATCTTTACTTCTCATCAGTTGTTCAAGTTCCTCCCATAGCTTCTTCTTTAAACTCCCTTCATTAAGACTGTAGATGTTTATGAACCCACAATATTTTTCCACTCCACTTACTTTCCCTATTATTATGAGAAAATGTAGTTCTTACACCTGTTCACACAACTGAAAGAAATCAACCCGCCATATGTTAACTAAACCCCTTGATCGTCTTACCAAGGTAGCATAGCTTCCATTAATCTTATCCCTTATGTTTCCCCATAATTGCTCAAACAAATTTCTTTCAACTTTTTATAACTTTGTCTCTTGAAGTAGGACCATATCAGGCCTTTATCTTTTAACAATATTCTTCATCGCTCGTTTCTTTTTGTTCCTACCCAAACCTCTAACATTCCACAAAATTGTTATCATGACAAGGGAAAACACACAAGAACACTTCAACGTTCAGAACACTTACTTGCTGTGAGCCTTTTCAGTCTTGACCTTCTCTATATCCGTAAAATATTTCAGAACCTCTTCTTTTCCTTTAACAAACTCAAGACCCATTAAGTTGCTCATTTCAAAAATCAATTCGTTTTTGTTGTTTGTGTCCACACTACCCCCATCAGTATTTTCTTCATCATCGAAACTTAATTATGCGGTGGCACTACCATATCTTTTTTCATCTTTTCTTTCCATCATGTTTTGCCCATTTCCTTTTTTCTTTGTGCACACAACCTTCCTTCCCCCTTCTTCATTCCCAATTTTGCTTCCAGTTTCAATGGTGTGTCACCCTTACTTGGAGTCAGATTCTCCGAAAAGCACAATTCATCTTTTTTATCATCAACATGGAGTTTATACCCACATTTCCTGCCTCTAAAAAAACCTTCAGCTTTTTTTTTTCAGATTTTTTATCTCTTTGCCTTTGTTTTTCCTTCCTACTTTCCCCTCTAACCTTCCTTTTTGATTTCTTTCCAATTGTTTTCATCAGATACTCTCTTCTTCCTTATCTTTCTGAGTCCTGGCTCCCTGATCTAATCCATTTTTTTGGTAATTTGTGAAGACTCAACTTGTTCAAATGAAACCACTAATATGGCAGCTTCTTTTTCCTTTTCAATATTGGCTTACCTTCATTCTTCTGATCTTGACCTCTTCTTTCCTCGAATGTGATCTTCACTTACTTGCTTTGTCCCTCATCTTGACCCCTCAAGACTTTGATTATTTCCTTATCCCCTGACAACCTATCTTTTTTTTCCTTTGATCTAGCCTTACCCTTTTTCATCTTCACAACCCGTTCCCACAGCTTTGGCCCCTCTGTCTCATTCCCTACAAAATCTTGGCTTGTTAATTCCTTCTTTCTTAACTTGTGAGCTTGACTACCAGCCTCCGATCCACATTGGCTTTTGGTTTGGTCTTCAAAAATATTTTCACTGATTGGGCTTGTCTTACTTGTTTGGCCCAAACTTACTCTTTCCCCTAGGTTTGACTCAACACTCTCAATTCTTTTTTCACTTGTAGAATAGACACGTGACTTTTTACTCAATTTTGTTTCCCCTTCTCCAGTTAGTGTCCCCCTTTCAAACTTTGAATTGTCACCCTTTGTACCTTTCTTTGGCCAATTAAATGATTTTACCCTTCATTTTGTTACTTTTTCCTTCTTTGACCTCACCAATTGAGCATCTTCAACCTTTCCCTTGTTACTCTCCACCGCACCCTCTACCCTTGAATTGCTTTTGTTCGAGCCCTAGTCACCCTCCTCCGATGTATTACTGGGCATCTCATTGCATCTCGAAATTGCCTCACAGCTTAACACCTCTTTTATTGAAGCTTTGACTAAGAAACCTTTACCGTTGACCTTAATTGGCGTGAATGGAAAAATATCTTGAAGAGATCTAACCTCCACAAGAATGCTAGCATAGTTCAGTCTCCATTTTTCCATTGTGTCTTGATCTGTTTGAAGAAACCTACCCCAAACATTCCTAATTGCCCTAAAGCTCTCCTCATGCCATATATGAAGAAGGATTTCTTCAATTTTGACCCAAACTTTGTAATACCTAACCTCTTCCCCAACATTATAGGGCGAAAGGGACAGGAACCAAGGTTCGAAGATGTCCCAATAATGGTTCAACAGAGTCTCTATTTCTTCTTTATTTTTAAAAGATACCAAAACAAATTGACCCGAGTGGGTCGAACACGAGCATTAACCCCCTGACAAAACAAAGAATTTTGGATGGCTTTGAAACACAAAGGTCGTCTTAGTTCCCCCTGCGCACTGCATTCCAGCCAATCAAGCTCATTTTTTTCAATCAGAATCGTTTTAACATCTCTCCCACAATTATTGTTCTTAGCAGTTTTTTCACAAAACCTTCTTCGACTTTCGCTGTTGCCACTGTTCCCTATGATCTTAAGGGTTCATTGTTAGTGTTTCTAATGAGATATTCTTTATAGGTCATCTTTCGGTTTGTCATCATTACATTTATGAATCTTCCTTTACTATTCTCATTAAGCAACTCCCTTTTGTCTCTTGGTTTTTCTGCTTCAGATACTCGAATTTTCTTTCCATAAATCCATTTGCCATTTCCCCTTTGGATAGCTCTTTTCAACTCATTAGTTTCTCTGTATCTAACGAAAGCATATTTTGCTTCCGCATTGGCTTTCTGTCTTGGAATGAAGACATCAACCATGTCACTAAATTTGTCAAAGACTTCCTTTAAGAGCCACCAATCCACATCGGTACTCAAGTTGCCCATAAAAGCCGAGAAAAGCCTGCTTCTCCACTTTTTAACCCTTCATGGATCCTCTTTCCCCCCACCAGAAGTGTTCTGACCATACTGCCAAACCTCTTGCTCCCTAATCCTATTTCTCTTTCTAAGCCTACTGCCTTCTCTCTTACCCATCATTTTTTTTTGGAATTGAGTGTTCTTGCAAATATAGCTTACTTTTGTTGTTATATAATATTACTTTGTATTTTGTGAATTTATATTTATATCTTTGGTCTAACTTTTAGTCATATAATCGGTGTGATTTTAACTTTAAGACGTGTGATGAGATTTTAAAGTTTAATTCAATAACTTGAGATGTTTAAGAGAATTTTGGATGGACGAAATTAAAGTGAAGTTTGTTAGGAAATAATCTTATACCTTTTTTATATATTTATGTATATTTTGAATGACATGATTCAAACATGATATTTAAATATTTAAATTCACTTTTATTAATTGATTGTTACATTCTCTAACGTTATAAATTGTTAATCTCTCTCACCTTTTGACATATTGAGATATGAATATCATCTCTCAGTTATACCTTGCCTGCAAATATACCCTTCCCATCTCACCATCTAATCCTTAATCTATCAATTTTCACCAAATCTACCACTACCCAAGCTCTTTAGAATTACTCACTCTTTCTCTTTTACCCGTTCCCATCATTATGATACTATAGCTCCTATATACTTGTACAATAAAGACCTTCCAAGAGTTATCAATCCTTGTAACTGTTATAGTATAATAACATTGAGGAAGCACTCGAGGATTCATGCATGATCTTCGTTGGCATCTCTCTTCTTCAATTTTAAAAAAAAATAAAATGGGAAATTCATTTAATTGTAATTCGAATGCCCAAACGACGGTTTCGACTTACGTAGCAATTGAATGGCAGTGTTCTACTAAAAGTTTTCAAACCCAACGTCTCTTTTTTCGATTTTTTAACTCTATTGGCCCAATACCTTCCCAATTTGATCAGTTTCTTTGTCAATAAACGAAAACCCTAAATTTGTTGCTCCAAAACATCTGAAAGCCCTGTGTTTGTTTGTCGAGAAAATGAGAGAAAGTAAGAGAAAATGAAAAGGAAAATTGCAGCAACGAGGTAACTATTTCCATCGACATTCGTTTCGATTCTAATTCTTCAATTTATCGATATTGATCGTACGTTTGCTTTAAGGGTTTTCTTCTTGTGCAATCGGGTGAATAAAAAGTGGCTTTAATTAATCGTGTTTAAGGAATATATCAAAGCTTCTTTTTATTATCTTGTTTATTTCTTGAAATTAATATTTTCCCTTGTTGGGCAGTTAATATTGTAACGACCCAAGTCCAACCACTGGTCCAGCAACTTTTTGGGCCTAAACCACGTGGCCCTCAAAAGCTCAAACTCAAGTTGCGAGTAGTGGTGGGCTTGGATTGTTATATAGGTCTTAACAATCATATTCACATCAGATGTAGGATGTTGGGTATTACAATCCCACCTACTCAAATCCTTGATGTCCTCATCAAGGCCACACATCATATCCACAGAACCAATATCTCACCAGAGCAATGTGAAAGTTCATTGGATTGGTGCAAGCTCTGATACCATTTGTAACAACCCAAGTCCAACCACTGGTCCAACAATTTTTTGGGCCTAAACCACGTGGCCTTCAAAAGCTCAAGCTCAAGTTGTTACTAGTGGTGGGCTTGAATTGTTATATAGGTCTTAACAATTATATTCACATCAGATGTGAGATGTTGGGTATTACAAATATAGAATTCTTAGATGAAATAAAAGGCTTTGATTTTATTTGAGCACCGATGTTGTGATACAAAGGGAAATGTTTGCGAAATTTGCACTGGTTCATTGCTGTTGTTAAAGTACTTTATGCTTGTATGGCTTTAGGTTGTCAAATGCAGGCATTTATCTTGGAGGATTGTTCTCATAGCAAGTTATGGGGGCTACTTACGAGGAACGGAGTGCGATAAGGGGTTGGATTTTGCGTTATTTATTAGAATTTTCAATGTTACTATGAAATGGAGCTTGGTTTTGGCCTTACAATCATGCATAAGCCATTTGTATAAATGCATGGGGAATTGATTATTTGATATGCTTATTATGCTAATATTAGGACATTAGGTACTCTTGGTCTCTATATGTAAAGAATAATACATTTAAAACAAATTTTTAGTCAAAGGGAATCTATTAGCTAATTGGTAAAGTAAAAAATGTCTCATGATGTTTTTATTGAAATTATACTTAATAACTAGTGGAAATTCCTTTGCTTTTTGCAAGTTATGATGAGAGGCTATGAATGACACTTCTTTGGGCTTCTTTACATGACTAAATAAGTAACCTGCAGTATGTCTATCTGAAAGAGCATAATGCTTCCTCTTTTAACATATATGAGGAATTTGGTTGGTGTCTTTAAATAGTTAATTTTTTTTAAAATAACTATAACAATGACAAATTATTAGAGAATCTCCTTTCACCCTCCATTATAAGATAACCGGAAGGAGATGTGGGATCATTAATTGGAATTAACTAATTGGCAACGTTAGGGATGACTCAAAGTTACATTTGAGATGGAGTCAAAAAGGAAGATCCATCTTAGAGGAGACAATTTTTTATGTACATATTTAGTGTCTTTAGTCTCTTCCTTCATGTGGGTTTGGATTAGATTGTTATAAATTTGAGATTAATTTTGATTATGGATAATGAAATTTAAAATGATGAGAATGACATTATTTGAAGAAAAATGAGAAGTGGGAATTTCCATGCCTCAAAAGCCTATTTTCCCATAAGATCAACATATAAGTTTGTTGGGGATAGGGTGGGATGTGCCTATGGGCAGAATGAGAACTGGCAGTTGATGAGGCAACTAAAATGTTTAGAATAATTCTGGTTTTCAATGTGGCTATGTATGCAGGATAGAGTGATCAATAACAAGAGGCTCAGGTGAAATATGGTTGATAATCCATCAAGGATTATATTTTCGAGGGTGAGTGTGCCACAAACATGAAGAGTAGGGAATGAAGCTTTGGATCATATTATTCTAATCTATCCATTAGTTGCAGATGTTTGGAGTGTGAGTATGCCACAAACAGGTTTTTTGTAATGATTTTACAGGGAGGGATGAGCTATAGTCTTTGTATTAAATCTTTTGATAGATGAGTTATCCTTCGGTCTGTAGTAGTTGTGTAGTTGTGTTTGTGATTTAGTATATAGGAAGAGGTAGGAACTGGTGAGTCTTCGATGGTAGAAGGGAAAGGTATGAGGAAGTTCTTTTTAGGGTGGGAAAAACAGCTAGGAAATTGTGGTAGCATTCACGTTGGAGATACTTGGCTCAAACAGATCTTGTTGTTGGATAGCTTGGACATCTCTCTTGAAAATGTGTTTAAGTTAAACACGGATGGAATGAAAAAAGATAGCACTGAATTTTTTAGTGCAGGGGGCTTGATTGGAGATCATCATGGTAGCAAGTTGAAGGGTTTTATAGCTGATAGTGGTAGAGTTGATAGGTAATTGGTGGATACATGGGCTTTGAGAAAGGTCTACTGCTTATCCATGGGATATGCAGACAACCCATTGTGGTGGAATTGGGTTCAAAGTTTTGGTTGGCTAGGGAAGGACCATGCTCTTGAGGGTTTTAGAAGATTGTAAGTGCCTCATAAGGTAGGTTGAAGCTGCATAATTACACATGTTGTCGATGAAGGAAATAAATGTGTTGATTTGCTGGCAAATATGGGCCAACTATTTTATCTTAGAAAGTGATCTTAGTTTCCCCTTTGAGTGAATTCTATGGCATACTAGAGGATGGAGGGTGTAGCAATCCTGCATAGTAGTCTTGGGCTTGTTAACCCTCTTTTGTACCCCTCAAAAAAAAAAAAAAAAGAAGGAAATTGCAAATACAGTAATTCTATGTTTCAAACAAAGTCATGATTATTTATTTTTATGTAAGAAAATCTCCGATAACTAAAGAAAGTCTCTAACCTAATGGACCTTAGTCAATAAGTCATTTCTCGACAAAGTTGTCATAAATCTCTTTATCATTTCTTTCATACTTATCTGAAAGCAAATGTCAGCCCAAAGGGGGGTAAAAAGGCAAGAAAAGAAGCCTCAACGAGTATCAGTTCGACTAAAACGACCTATTCCTTTCTTAGTCCAAAATGGACTTGCAATCCACCATGTGATACTATATCAGTCACATTGATTTGAGGTTATCAATCGAGAACTATAGAACTCAACAACCACTAGTTCCCTTTACTTCATTTACATTAATTTTGGTATAACATGACATTTTTAGTTGGTGTGCAATTCCCTTTTGTGATTCAAGGAATGATTTTATGAGAAATTTCTACTCATTTGTGCTACACTACTTTATGTGATCTTTCTGTTTTGGTTTCCTAGTCCTAATTGCATTAAAATACCTAAGTTTGTTCCTTGATGCTATAGTGGATTTCGCTCATTGTTAGTGTCTATAGATCTTCTGCATATTACCTATCAAAGAAAGATTAGTGAAAATTTTGTGTGATTTTCTCGTAGCGCAATACTTAATAACAATCTTAGTTAGAATATGATTCCAACTCAATAACTATTTGATAGTTTGGCTAAAATCTTGTTATTTATAATCTTACCATATAATTATTAACATGATTCTATTATCTTTTAGATCAGATTGTAAGCTTACAAGTTTTAAGTTGAAACTTTTTCACTTGTTTTATGGGTATTTTTTTTGAATAGTAATGAACTGTAAAAGAGGGACAGATTGATTGGTGGTGAAAGCTTGTGAGTAATGGAAAGATAGTAGGATAGATGTTTTAGTTAAAACATATCCCTGGTAACTATATTTGTACCATTATCTAAATTTATATGCCTTTTGGGATAAGCATTAATTGCATTTAATAGCCTACGAACATTAAAACAAACATTATGCTCACTGGAAAAAAATCAATAAATTTAGACATTTTAGAGGTGTACAAATAAGTCAAGCTGGCTTGATCTTGGCTGGATTGGGCCTTTAATGAGTTCAAGCCCTAATAAAGCTCAAAACACACTCCGGCTGCCAAGCTAAATCTCGGCTTGTCAAAAACTTGTTAAGCTCAAACTCAGCTTGATTACAGAAATGAGCCAAGCTCTGAGCATAGCTTGTTTGAGGGTTCTAGTAGGTAAGGCTTAAAAGGAAAATCGAGAGGAGACCCTTTTGTCATTGAACTCCACAACTCACACTTGAAGGTAGGAAATAAAAAGGGGAAGGTCTTTTTTATTGGTCGGTTCTATTTTTGACCTTTCTTCTGCAATAGTTGAGGAAATGTAGGATACTTTCCCACGATCCCTCAATCCCACATTAATGATTTCTCATCTTTGAGTCATCAGAAAATTAACCTTTTGTCATGATTTTGTTGAACTGAAGGTGTTTTCTGATGTATGTCACACGAGCTTTCCAGTTATGTGAATATCATGATCATTTTTTTCTTCTGCAAACAAATATGATAATCCAAATCCACTTAAGTATTGAACGATATTGACATTGAAAATATGTAACTTGATTTGAGATTGTTGAAGGAGTGCCCATCTTTGAGCTATTGGGAAATAGCTTTCTTGTCATGAATTTTTATGAACCATGAGTATTATTTGTTGTGCATCAGATAAATTCTCTGATGATATAGAAATTGCTATATTTTAATTCAATATGTTTTCAAAGATAATAATGTTTAGAACAGATAATTTTGTGTAGACATGTTTAATCTATCAATAGGTTTTCTTGAAGTTGCCATTAATTTTATTTCTCTTTCTTTGAAGGTCTAATAATTATAATATTAGCATGTTATAGTGAACACAATCTCCATGTCATAAAGTACATATACCAAAGAAATAAAAAATTATAAACAACTAAAAGTTATAGAGTACATATATTTGAAATTAATAGTCTCTCTTTTTGACCCATTACACACTTAAAGCTTATAGCTGACTGTAAGTCAAGCAGCTCACATACAACCCAATTAAAATTTGGATCCCTAGATATACTTTAGGCTTTTATAGAGGCAATAAGTATTGTAAGTAGTTTTGAAGCAATAAATTCATTTTTTGTCTAATCCTCTTGAACAAATTGGGGATTGAGCCCTTGCACTTAATTGATGATTGAAGACATTAAATTCATTAATTGTGCATCATACATGTACTGTTTATTTAAAAACTACGACCTTTTAGATGAGTATAAATGCTTTTCAAAATAAAAAAGGTAAGTATAGTCATGTTACATTGACCCTTTTTTATGTTTATACCTATCTTTTATTCTCTCTTTATTCTTTTTTCTTTTATTGCTGAGTGATTTTACCTTTCTTTTATTCTCTCTTTCTTCATTTATGTTCTATAAATTTAATCTTAGTAGAAATTGCTTTTCTATATGGTTTGTGGAGACAGACAGGAAACTCATATTTGATATTTGAGACATGGTGTCTACTTTAATGCTAAAAATATGCGTATCTTTGCTCTAGTTTGTGTTAGAATACGGCAGAATATTAGAGAACATAATAATTAAGAGAGTGGTAACTTTAGAAGTTACTTTGATCTTGGAAGAAAATTCACTTGTTCAGTTGCTCTTAGGAGTAGAGCAGACTGTAAGCCACTGACAAGTTTTTTGCAGTGGTGAAAGTGGTTTGATGACTTTCCAATATTGAAAATAACTGAAAGGTCTTAGTAAGTTATCTATGATTCTCGTTAGCAATATGCAAAAGAAATCCTGGTAGGTTTTGTACCTTTTATAATTCTCCATAATTTAGTAGTGTTCTTTCTTTCATCCCTGTATTTTTTTTTTCTATTCTTTCTTCTTGTCCCTCTCTCTAACTTACTTTATTGAATTAAATTAAGCTATTTGCAGTTTTCCTTGGATCTATTCTGGCTGAAGTCCACCCCCCACCTCCCCTTTTTTTTTTCCTTATTTTAATAGAAAATGGAAGCAAAAGTCTTGCCTACATAGATAGATGCTGAGTATAGTCTTATGCTTACAATTGCATGAACTTTCTTTCTCATTAATTAGCCTTATTGGGCTGATGCTTTTGTGGGTTTCTTAAAAACCTTTTGCATTAAAGATCAACAAACAAATGGTGGAATTTGTCACTGTTTGGAAATTGATAGAATTTCACCTTTTATCCACATTATATGTTTTCTTTATCTTTTTCTAGGTCTTATTCTGAGCTCCAATTTGCTTTTTAAATTAATCAAGATTTCAGAGTAAGACCACATATGATAATGGTCTTCTAAAGTAGTTGAAAAAGATAACAGAAAGATCATCTAAACCATTTTTCTGATATTGTAAGGCATTGAATGCAATTTTGTCGCTGTTTGGAAATTGATAGACTTTCACCTTGTATCCACGTCATATGTTTTCTTAATCTTTTTCTAGGTCTTATTCTGAGTTCCAATTTGCTTTTTAAATTAATCAAGATATCAGAGTACGACCACATATGATAATGGTCTTCTAAAGTTGTTGAAAAAGATAACAGAAAGACCATCTACACCATTTTTCTGATTGTGTACGGCATTGAATGCTTCAAGGCTTCATTGCTTGACTTTTCCTGTCTTCATATGCCATATTCTATCAGGCACTGAGAATGGAAACTAACTAAAACATTTTGATATTTCCAGCTGTTGTTCCATATTTTGTGTTTGTGATCAGTAATTTTAAATGTTCCAACTCTATGATTTCGTATTAAATGTTAGTGCAATATGAATATTTATTGAGATCTTTGACAGACTAGCTAGGATTACTAATTTGTGAAGTGGTGCTTCTGATTAAAAAAATTGCCATGTGCTACTAAGGTGCTCTTGTTTTCATTTTGACATGTGCATATACTTTCTACCTCGTGCAGATGGCACAACATTGTTTGTCTAGATCATTTTGTAGAGTCACTGAAGTTTAAAGTGATAGTGGTGATGTTGATATATATATATATAGCTAGGCTTCTATTCACACATTATCATTGAAGGTAAAGGGGACCATTAAGAGCAGTGAACTGGCAAGGCTTGAAATGATGGGTCAATTACTGAAAAACGTTGTTTGTCTATACATCATTTTGTAGAGCCACTGAAGTTTAAAGTGATAGTGGTAATGTTGATATATATATATATTTATCTAGGCTTCTATTCACACATTATCATCGAAGGTAAAGGGGACCATTAAGAGCAGTGGACTGGCAAGGCTCGAAATGATGGATTAACTACTCAAAAAATTGTTTGTCTATGGATCATTTTGTAGAGTCACTGAAGTTTAAAGTGATAGTGGTGATGTTGTTATATATATTTAGCTAGGCTTCTATTCACACATTATAATTGAAGGTAAAGGGGACCATTAAGAGCAGTGGACTGGCATGGCTTGAAATGATGGGTCAATTACTGAAAAACCTAAGCTTTGATGATATTACTGTATATATCCTCTGGGTCAAGCGTATTTAACATAAAGTATGTTATTTTGTAAAAAGTAAAGGATGAGACAAACACAAATTTGATGGTGTAGTATAGTTGTCAAACAAGTGTTGCATAGTCTAACAAGCAAATGCTCATCACCTGACACTAATGGCCAATAGATGTAAAGAAAATCATATTGATGTGGTTTTTCTCATTTGGATGGTAATTTGCAGGTGAGTAGCTATTGTGCGAATGAACTTTGTGAAATTGTGGCAGAGGAGTGGGAAAGAGGAAGCTGTTTAGATGGATGGAATAAAAGGTGGGAGCTTGCACTGTGCAAGGCTTTTGAGAGGGCTGATAACGCCTTCAAAGATGAGGCATTAGCACCCAAGTCTGTTGGATCAACTGCTTTGGTGCTGATTATCTCAGCCTGCCAGATAATTGCTGCTAATTGTGGTGACTCCAGGGCTGTGCTTTGTCGTGGGACGCAAGCAATCCCATTGACAGTTGACCACAAGGTTTCCCTCTGTTATTCAGTTTCTTCTATCTATTTACACTAGACTAAGGCTCTATGTTCCAAAACTAAGGTCTTTCATTTTTTTATCTTCTTCCTTCATGTTTTTTCTTTTTAGTTCTTGCCTTTTTATTTAGGCAATCACTGTGATATAATACCTTATGGCCCAATCCTGAACAATCTAAGATTCTTTTCTAAACCTGCTGCTGTTTTCAAGTCTAGAGATAAACAAATATACAATTGCCATTGCATTGATTAGGAGCATTCTTGGTGACTGGCCTGGTTGAAGATCAAGAAGTAAACTTTTTATCAGCCAAGCATTTTTCTAATGGCTTAGATTAATGATCCAATCTCCTGATCCTGTAGAAAGGAAAATGGATTTTACATTCTTCCTTTCAGAAGGAGGATTAGAGGATCCTATTAATTATTGCTTTTGAAGGCACCTTTTTATCTGGCTGTCTCTACAACTAGTACTTATATATGCACCTGTTGATGTGGTTAATACTCGCACATGAGAGTTGATATATACTTCACTTGTTGTGTCAACAGGCATTTCACTTTGTGCTTTTTCACATCAAATATTGTGTCAAGAACATTTTTCCTTTTATGAATAAATTAGAACTACTTGCATGATTCATCATAAGTATCAAACACATTCCTACTTTTAAATAAAAGAGGAGTACTTTTAGGATTCATTGTAAGCTACTACAACCTTTACAATGATTAAGCTGTCTTTTGTTTGTCATTGTCTCCAAAAGTATGGCCCAAATATCTCATCAGCTGATGGATATGTTATTGCTATCTCTTGTTTATATCTGACAAGCACACACATGCTTCACTGTAAAGTGCAATATCTGTGCATTGTTTCCTGCTGCCTCCTGTTTCTTTTGGGAACTTTGCTAAAAATGTGGACCTGTCTTTTTGTAGCTTGACCGAGCAGATGAGTTAGAAAGGATCACTAGTAGCGGAGGTAGAATTCTCAATTGGGGCTGTTTAAGGGTGGAGGGAGTTCTCTCCATGTCAAGAGCAATAGGTATTTTTTGCTTCTACACCACCGAATTATTTCTTCATTTCCATGGCATGAGTGAGAGCATTGCTATACAACTTTTATTCATGTTAGTGATTTAATTTTTCATTTTGTGTTTGCTGAAATTCATTCCAATATTGTGGCTACTCAGGTTTTGTTTACATGTCAAAGAACAAAAAACTGGAGACACTATAGAACCTATCTGCAAGTAGGCCAGTAGCACTATGGCAAATCCTATGTTGCTCCTACTCTTATTTTTCATCTAGTATCTGTGCGAAGTATGTATCCAACACCTCAAAGTGGGCACGTATCTGAGGCATGTCCTGCCAAATATAAGGAAAATCTTAGGGAAAATTGAACACACCTGTCTCAAACAAGCAAATCATTTGATAGTAAAACGTGTATACTTTTATCTTACCATAAACACCACTTTCCTGTGTTTCCTTTTAGATATAGAATAGCCTATCTCAGCCAATTTATGGTACTTTTATCTATTGGATGACTCTTATCCAATAAAAACAAAGCACATTCCAAAGTCATCTGATATATTTTGTAACACAATTATGTTTCTTGCTTTACTTCATAAAGCTGTCAACTTTCTTCTACCAAAATGGTTTTCAAGAAGAATTGCAGAATTAAAGCAGATGATTTTTTATGTATCTACAAAGTTGTATGTTACAGTCTCTGTTATCAAAATAATAATGCATTGTCTCTTTCCCCTCTCACTTAAATTCTTGGTGACCTAGAATATCACAACTCAAAACTTTGAAGCTATGTTTGGTACTAAGTTTTACCATTTTAGCTGCGTGTGGAGAATATCATACTTCCTTTGATTGATTGTATGTATAATTATTACATTATTGCTTTGCATGGTGTGACTTTCAGGTGACCATGACCTGAAACCATGGGTAATTTCTGTGCCTGAAGTTACTTTCATGACTAGGACTGAAGAAGATGAATGTTTGATTTTGGCAAGTGATGGTCTTTGGGATGTTTTATCCAATGAAGAGGTTGTAAAGTTAGCTCGCAAAGAACTAAGACAGCAACGGAGGCTAGTTGGGGTCAATGATAGTACATTTCCACCAGCTTGGTTTGTTTCTCAGCAGGTTCTTAAGCAAGCTCTTGATGCATGTAGTTATGATAACATCTCTGTCATTGTTGTTGACCTGAAAAATCCGAGGAAAAGATGCCAAAAAAAAAGCTTTAAAAGGTACTTTCTCTCTCTATCAACACCCTTACCTTTATATCTGCCAGTTAGGAGGTAATTGGTCATAATTTTTTGTGTTATGGAGTTAAAATTATATATTACTTCCTACTTACAAGTCTTATCTAGTATATTATGATAAACTAGTTTATTCTTTTCCATGAGTGAAGAAGGTTGAAAAATCAATTGGCCACATATAGGACAAGTACTCTGTTTTTTTCTATTACCCAAATTATTTTGCCTTATATTGGATGGTCTAATGCTTGCTGCAGTCTTTCACTCTTTGTTACCAACAACTTCTTTTGGCAGCTTATTCCATGAAAATACTTGCATATTTTGTTTGTTGAACAACTCTCATTATTATTTGAATGTCCTACTGCTAGCTTCTGTCTTTGCCCTAGCCTCTAATTCTTGTTATCATTTTTTTTGGAGCTTTTGCTACCTGCGTCCGTAATTTAATGTACATTGGTTCAAGTTAAATGATGGTTAACAGATTGTGAATTGCCATATGGAGTAATTCATATATTATGAATGAGACCCTGTAGTAATCCTATTTATCAGACTGTTAAAATTAACATTCAGAATGTAATAAGGCTTTCCCTGACTGAGTGTTAAATATCTAGGTCACTGGACTCTGTTTTTATTATTGTATATCATATATGTTATCAAAAGGTACCAATCTTAATAACTTTTTTAATGAGTTGCTTAGGCTGTGCCACTGCATAATTCCCTTCCTTTGGGATGTGATTTATCTTCAAGTTTTATTTCACTATTGCTACTATTGCTGTTGAGGCTCTTACCAGAGTCAGCTAGGGTCAGGCGTAGATGGGCTTCTTACATGATAATCAATGCTTGTTTGTCGGGGGACATACATAATTCCAGTTGCTACCACAAACATGAGGGAAGATACAAAAAAAGGGACACTCGTGGAGCAGCGGGGAGGAGGGGCTTTTTCCTAATGATATTAGACAATGAAATTTGATTCACTGAGTAATTCTGCAGCTTTGTGTTACCCTCTATTCCCCTTTGATTTAAATAGTTGCAGAAGCCTAGAGTTTAGCATTTCCAGAAAAGACTATTGCATAGTCTTCTTGGGGATTTTACATGCTTTCTGAAGATGATTAGAATCCTTGCTTTAATATCACCGTGGTATATTTAAACCAAATGAATCCTCAAGAAGGTTGTTAAGGTTATTACTTCTTTTGACAGGGATGTGAACTTGTGAACAAAGGAAAAGGAAAAGACCACTGATGTTGAAGATGATGAAGATACAGAGTTGTAAATGACAAAGCGGTTTCTAACCTGAGAAACTTAAGGCTTGTATACCTGCCTATGTTGTAGTAAATGACTTTCAATGACAATTTAGCTTTTCTTATCAGGACTATACATTGGCCTTCTCAATGGAAGATTTAATGGCATGCTTTTGGAAAGTTTTAGTTTTAAAATGATCTGCTCATAGATGATCGCATTTTTGATGATTTTTTTGGTTGACCAAAACGTCTAACAGTCTGCTGCCCCACCCCACTATTTCGTTTTTCAGCAAATGAGTGAAGAACCTACTTCCAGGTACTTCTTGTGGAACAAGGAGGTCTCATTCTCTATACACCTTTACTCCTCCCCCTCGCAAATTCTTACCCATCCAGTGACCAGCCCTTCAATTATAAATTGCATGAAACAGCAAATAGCCAGAAAACCAGATGTAATATAATCTTCCTTGCTATCTGACAATGGAGTAGCACAAGATCCACAGTTTCAGTTACTTTTTGCACATAAAAATGCAGACCACATATTCTTTCCTTTTTCACAGTTTCAAGGCAACCTCCTTCCCACGCCGAGGTGGACAAAGAAGCAAGGAGAAAACCTTCCAAGTATTTTGTCTTGCTCGCCTTCACTTTGCACCTTTATGTTACTGTTCCCGACTATTACATTATGCTCAGCTGTAATGAAAGAGACGTGAAACAAAAACATAGAAAGAGAAAAGGAATACCCTGTCGCGTTGTAAAATGGTTTGCTAAACTTGGAACCATGTCTTTTTAATTAAGCGGTGTTGATTGTTGAGCACAGTTTAAAAAAGGATAGGATGTAATTATTCTTTCTTTTCATCCACTATAGATTTATGCCTTCACATTTGTTCCAGCTATCGAAAGTAGCATTAGCAAACATTATGTCTAAACTCTCTTGTCTCATCAACTCATTATCTTTTCACTTCCCTTCTCCTTGACGTGTTTGTGCATCAATGGCACTAGGGAGAATTACTTGTCTCGACCTAAAACAGGCAAAGATACGGAATTAGGAAACAACATAAATAAACGGAACCTGAAATGCTCAGCGCGACAGCTAAAAATCTCCTGTTACATTTGATGCAAGGTTCTCAATGGGTGGGTGGCGTTTGAAAGTGATCAGGCCTAGGCAACAACAGGAAGCGGCCCTCCCCCAAACCCCTGCAACGCAACCCAACCCTGGTGAAGGCAAGATTTGATCTCAAACCCTTGGACCATGGTACGGCCACATCGGATAACTTCCCCAACCCAAGCAGAGGCCTGCATATCATTTCAATAGTTACATCTGGGAAAACCTGAAAGTGAAAAACTCCTACATTTGCTGGCAGCAGGGAAAAATATGGCTTCAGCGTTAGCCACTTGGCAGCACCATGGTTTATTCTTTTGAATGTGTAGACTGATGTGCTATCATCAGTAATTCGGTGGCTCTACCCATCATTCGATTCTTCCTCTTTTTTTTCCTATCTTATTTTTTTCAGGTTTGATACGAGGATTATCATGTCTCAATCAGTTTATCTGGATAAAATTTTGGCAGACGGAGCCCAAAAAAGCTATAGCCTGTAGTGGGAAGAATGCTACTTTCAATAATTTGCTACCCAGCAATTTAATAGAGAGAATCTTATGAAGATGAGCAGAATTGATGCTGAAGGAAGAATATCTATGAAAAGGTTAGTGAGAAAGCAACCTTAAAGCTAACTCCTGTATGATTGCATCAATGCCCACAAGTTAGGATTATTCGCTTAAGCACATTCTTGAAGAAGGAAAAAAAGGGGGGTATTTTTGGAGACAGGTTTAACGGCGAACAGCTAATTCCTCTAACGTGGCAGTCTTGCCATCTAATTCTAGGCATTGTCATGCCGACATTTGTTCCTTTCTTGTCATTGAGATGCCGGCTTTTATTTTTCAGCAAGAGCCATTTCTTCTTAATTTCGTGTATTTTTTGTATAGACGAGAAAGTCCGATAGGGGAAGAGAGACTCAAACTTTTGCAATTTAGTCTTCTCATTAAAGGCTGGGGTAACAATTAACAAAAACTGATAAACAAATAAAAATAATAAAACAAGTGAATATAAAGAGAATGGGTAACAATTAACAAAAACTGATAAACAAATAAAAGTGAATATAGAAAGAAGGGGTTAATAATTAACAAAAACTGGTAAACAAATAAAAATAATAAAATAAGTGAATATAAAGAGAAGGGGTAACAATTAACAAAAACTGATAAATAAATAAAAATAAATAAGCAAATAAAAGTGAATATAGAAAGAAAGGATAACAATTAATAAAAATTGATAAACAAATAAAAATAATAAGGTAAGTGAATATAAAAAAAAGTCACATAGGGAGGTATCTAAATTTTCTCAAGATCTAGTCTAATCTTGTGTGCGTGTGAGCTCACTCTTTTTTCCTTCCTTGTAATAAGCTCATAATGAGTTTGTTTATTTAAAGTACTCACATCTTTATGTACCTCAACAATGTGAAATGTTTAAATATTATGGAATACATTATTTTTCTAACAATTTTGACCTTAAGGCATGGCTACCAACTACAACTTAGCTATTAAATCTTTTGGTTAGTTGGTTTGTATGTTGTGTTTGTGCAATTGCATGTGTTATGTGTATATATGTGTTCACACACGCGTGTATGTGTTGTATGCGTGTGCATGTATGTATGCATTTTGTGTGCGTGTGCATGCGTGTGCGCATATGTGTGTTAATCCGAGATCAATCCTTAGCCTCACTTTGGTGTATGTTGCGTGTGTGCACATGCATATGTGCGTGTGTGTTGTTGTGTGTGTATGTAAGGATTGTGTGTGTGAGCGTGTTGTTGTATCTATATGTATGTATATATGTATGTATGTATGTATGTATGTATATATGTATGTATGTGTGTGAGCACATGTGTGCATATGTATGTGTTGGGTGTGTTAATTCAAGATTAATCCCTAGTTTCACTCTAGTATGTATATGTTGTGTCGTGTGCATGTGTTGTGTGTATATGTATTTGTTGTATGTGTGCACGCACACATGTGTGAGTGTGTGTATTGTGTATGCCAATCCGATATCAATCTTTGGTTTTACCTTGGTGTGCATTGCGTGTGTATGTGTGCACGCACGCATGTGTGAGTGTCAATCCGAGATCAATCATTGGTTTCGCCTTGGTGTGTGTTGCATGTGTGTGTGTGCACGCGCGCATGTGTGAGTGTGTGTATTGTGTGTGTCAATTTGAGATCAATCCTTGGTTTTGCCTTGGTGTGCGTTGTGTGTGTGTGCGCACGTGGGTGTGTGTATGTGTTGTGTGTGTCAATCTTATATCAATCCCTGGGTTCACTCAAAAGTGAACTTAATTATTCAACAAAATGAAAACAAAACAAAAGGCAAAAGAAACAATTAGCCCCTTTTTGTTTACCTTCATGCAAAATAATATAGGAGCTTTGGTGGGTTTTCAGCTAATTCATAAGAAGAAATTTTCCCTTCACAAGTACATAGCTCTAGAAAGGCTCTCTTTTGGAAGTAAAGTGTGGCTAATATTAAGTTATGTCTCGACCATAACTGATAAACTATTATCAGATTATATCTGTGACAATGTGGACATAAAAATATTTTTTCTTGTATCAGCATGGAAAACTGTCTGGATCTGAATTTGCTGTTGATAGATTGTTTCAGACAAGGCACATCTAGAAGTGACTTTTTCCCATACCTTCCTTCATGCAAAGCCATAAGGTATTTTGGGTCAATATAATTTACCAGAAGAATTCTGGTCTTTCAAGATTCTCATATAATTAGAATGGTCTCTTGCCCTTGGGTACCAGTATTGTCAAAATTTTTATATTTTTTTTTCAATCTTTGTCCTTCTTGTTAGTAATAGAAATAGAATAAATAAATATCTTCTAGAAAAGGAATAAGTAAAAGATGACATGTTTGTTTATGTTTTCATAAAGATCTTGGTAAAGGGTCAGTTCAGGCAAGTTATTAGTCATTCATGATTAAAATATGTTGATAGTTACAACAATTATTATTGTATAAAACAACATGGAAAATATAGTGGTTTAGATTGGATTCAAGTAGAAATCAAACTTGGAGCCTTAATACTCTGCTCTTGTATCAGCAAAAGAAAAAGAAAAACCAGATTTGAGCATTCAAAAATTTGAAATATAATGCATGAACATAAGCCTAGAACCGAACTCGACTAAAGCAACTTGGAGTTGCACTGTACAATGGTGGAAATCCTCTCCCTTATGTCAGATTTTTAATACAACCATCAAAATACTTTAGGCACTAAGTTATAACTAACATTTAATGAATTCTAAAATAACTCCATAGCCTAATAGAATATAAATCTTAGTCCTCAATGCTTTGGCTGGAAAAAGCAACAACCAGACCAAACTAAACTGTAATTGGTGGTTTGCTGATGCAACTTTTTTTCTTTTTTTAGTTTGAGGAGAAAGAACTTTGATACACAAGCAATCAAACTTCATAGTAGCAGCTTGGGATTTGATCAGTGTCCAGGGTGGGGTTCTTATCAACATAGGAGATAGTGATAGGAAATAGAATCAAAATTGATGCCCAGAAAAAAAAACACAAAATCATATTCTGATCCCACTCCACCAACACCCCCTTACAGCTTTTAACTCCTTTAACAAAGGAGTAGATGTGACCACACATTTCCAAAAGAAAAACATGAAAGAGAGTGGGGAGAGGGGAGGGTAGTAGTGTAAAATATTTTCTCTTCTCACTTGTGGGGGAGGTAGAGGAATAAAGGCATAATCTCTTCCCAAACAATTCTTCCCTCCTTCTTTCTACATGTTGCTCGATTTTGCAAGCAGGGAGAAAGACATGATAAGGACCACTGCATGGAGAGTATATAAAAGTTCTTTTGCGTCAATCATTGTTGGGATTTCTGTGTCTTTATTGATGATTTATTTTCCTTTTTTAGAAACTCAATCTTATTCTCTTCTTGTTGATGTACCCTCATATTGTTATTCTCCACCCATCAAATCTCGCCATTATAACAAAACTCATAAAATTTCTTCATTGAAACAAGTATAATTTGCAACAAAAATAAAGCTAGTAATTATAGCAGAATGCTATGATATGATCCTATGTAGCTTAAGAAATCTGCAGCCTATGGCCTTTCTGGTTGTAGGGTACCTTCTTTTTATGGTTTCGTCACTATTAAGCACTTTTTATGCTGATACTATAAGAGAATCCTTCTTCCCTAGCTATAGGTTGCCCAATTAAATTAAGATATAGCATATTTAAATTCTCTATCCGATCTTCAAAAGCATACTTAAATCATTGGTTTACACTTTAAACCTTTTTCCCACATTAAATGTCATTCACATTTTACACCACTTAGAATCTTCAGTTTTCATCATCATATCAACTCTTTTCATTTTGTGCATCTCCTTAATGACTAATGACAGCTTATTCCAAACCATACAGGATGTCATTATTCTAATTAATTACTCGAAATGATTTATTTCATAATCACAATAATAATAAAAAATTATCTTAAAAGTTATTTTTACATTCATGTGATATTGATATGTCATTAATATAGAAAAATGAAATTATCATAAAATCACATAATTATATTTTATCAATACTTCATATGATTATTATTATTATTATTATTATTAATATATCATGTCAATGTCAAGTGATATAAAAATAATACATATTGTTTGAATTAAAAATAAATAAATAATTATTAATTATAACATTTTATTTAATAATTATTTATTTATTATTAATAAAAATTTATTATTTAAATATAATAAAAAATAAAGAATTATTTAAATAATTTAAAGATTTAACGTCTTTAAATAATCATTTGTCGTATCTGACACGTGGGCAGTGAAATTACATGAGATGCCTAGATATCTGTGAAGCCCTGAAAATTTGTGAAAGAGCCGTGGGGAAGGAGGGCTGACTTTTGCAGTGGAGTATCTCAGCTGAAGAAAAAAGTAGTCCAAATATTTAATTGGGTTCATTGAATGGCAGCAATGACCAGTGTTCACATCAAATCAATGTTGGATCTATTTGAGATTCCCTTCTTTGTTTTACGGCAGGCAATGAATCTGTCGCAACAATTTGGCATATTATAGCCTTTTGCACGCTTCATTGGCATTTTTAATTTTTTTAATTTAAAAAATATGATTTGAATTTTATTTTTTAAATAAATATATATATACTAATTAATAAATTAAACATTCAAATATTTGTATTTTTAAATTTTTGTCAATAAAGATTTATTATAAACAACCCATTAGCTTTTAGTACGTAATCAAAAGATTTCAAAACAAGAGATAATGTGTTTGTGGTCGAATTAAAATTTTAAATAATCGTACATCAAATTGATAATTTTAAAATTTATAATGATTATATTATGTATACACACACATATTTTTAATATATTAAGATGGTAAATTAAGAAAACAAAAATCTATTTGTTTATTAAAAACAAAGAAGAAGAATAGATGTTACCTTGATGGATTGTGTGTGTATATCATCAATTAGGTATTGCAATGACTGGCTCCACCCCAATTCTTAGTTTGTTGTCATTTAGGAGAAGGAGTTGCATAGCAGGATTATTTTCTTTTCTTTTTATAATAAGAGAATTTGGAGAATTTACGATTGATTAGAAATTGATTAGAAACTTAATGGTAAAAAATAGGTCGTCCGTACATGATCTTCTGCTTAGAATCGAACAACTCAAGTCTGCTGTCCCCGCTTTTGGATTTGTTACGCTGGCTTTCCGTCTTTCCATTTTCTACCAATCTTGCTATTCTGAAACCAAGTAAAGTGATTGAATGTAATTAGCATGGTAAAGTAAGCAAGATATTTTCCTATAATAATCTTCCTACCAAGTATCAAACCATAATGTAACGTGATGATAGAGTTTGAGCAACATTGGAAAAATCCAAACTTCGGCTTTAGCCTGATTATACTTTGTTAACTAATTAATAGTTTAGCCTTAATATATTATTCAGTATAAATTCTTTGTCTTGTTGATGCCCACTCAAATCTGTTTTTGTTGCCAATTTGTGGCCAAAGCATACACAAAAGGAAGCTCAAGATGGCATATGCTAATCACTTGTTTTGGCCTTTTATTGCTCTTTGGCGGCTCTTTTGGAAAATCATTGTCTAGACTTTTGCACATTCTTCACCTTAGTGAAAAGCAGCAAAACAATAATACCCCTAGAGGAAAGAATATTTAGTGCATTCAATTTCAGCTTCTTCATTATGCTAACTATATTTTCCTTTGGTATTAGTAGCAATTTATCAATTTGATGCAAGTGCATTTGAGTGAGAATGATGGGTAGTTTCATTGAATTTATGAATAGGAAACATATTCTCATGTGAAGTCCAATTTTAGTATAGAGGAAATTGTGAGAAATAACCTTTTTCATAAGTTCAATTCAAAAATATTATTTTTTTATAATTTTAACTATTTTTAGTCAATTTTTTACATGAGTTGACAACAATATACTTTAAACAATTTCAGACAAGTTAAAATGATTTCAGTTTTCTCTATCCCGCTAGCTATACAAAAATTTTAAAATTAAATTTTGATTTCTCTCTCTGGTCAAATATTGTCTATCTCGCCATCCAGAGATGAGATCAAACTTTTTCTTATTTTATTTTTTTTTTTAGATGGTGGATCTTGGGGTTTTCAAGGACGATGAATAACGATTTTGCTCTTCTATGGTGATTGCAAGCAACATGATGAATTTGATAATTTGATGTTTTCTGGTGATGACTTGCTTCGAAACGTGTGCTGCAATGGAAATGCTTATGTTGATGAGTTGGATTAGATTGGTTAAGATGATGAGCTCAAGGAGAAAAAATAGTTAAAGTATGTTTAATGGGTTTTATGGTGGTTCACGGTTTTATTGTGTCTGAAATTGAGATGATTGTTAAGCATGTTTGTTGGAGATTTTGATTTTTTTTACAAGATTTTGAATTGAAATTGTTCAAGGACTATTTGTAAATGGAGTATATTTTGTTTTGCATAAGGGGAGTGAGCAAGGCCCTCTTGATAGGGATTTATTTTGTTTTCCTTTGGAGGGTTATGGAGTTTTGTAACCTATATTTTATTATATGCACAATTTTATAACTTAGCAAAAAAATATATATATATGTTTTATGTTCTTGAGTTTATGAGTTTATTAGTGTATTCATAGAACCCCAAAGTTAAAGAGTTGAAATTGATTACATTGGTTTTTAAATTTTGTGAGACTGATTTTTAGGCATTACGTGACTTAATCACTATGTGATTGATTTTAGGCATTACATGATTGGTTTTAGGTATTACGTGACTAGTTTTTAGGCATTACATGACTGATTTTTAAGTAATGCCTATGTCACACAATGCCTTATTAACTAGTCACATAATGTCTTATCAACTAGTCATGTAATGCCTATCAACTAGTCACGCAATACCTTATCAAAAACTAGTCACGCAATGCTTTATTAAAAACTAGTCACGCAATACCCAAAGTCAGTCACGTAATATCTAAAATCAGTCACGTAATACCTAAAAACTAGTCACATAATTTTCAAAAATCACAAAAACTACTGTATTTCATTTAATAAGATCAATAACTTCAAACGATACACCATATTCTATTTAACAACATAATTAACGAATATGCCTACTTGACAAATAATGCTCAAAATGTTCAAAATTTTTTCTTCATATATAAAAAATCACTCCAAAATGCTTAAAAATGCTCCAAATGCTCACAGGTTTTCTTCGTGTATCAAAAATTACTCTAAAATGCTCAAAATGCTTAAACGTTTTTCTTTCTAGTAATGAATACTTTAGAGATGAATAGTACGGCAAGAAAATGTCAAAGAATATGAGTCGACTTAAGGCGCAGACCTAAACATACTTGACCCGTTAATAGGTTTTGGGTTGAGGCGAGGAGCCAAATAAATGAATCGATTTCATTAAGTATAATTTTGTTCAAATTTTAATTCTCTTAACTAAAAACAGTTAAAATTATAAAGAGGTCTATTGTTAGAAACACCTTATGTATGGAGCCCATTTAAAAAAAGAACTCTTTAGTATATATCTTGTAAACCATAAGAGATAGCACATTGGTTTGCAAAACTTATTAAAAGGGGAAAAAAAGAAAAAAATCTAACATCTTTTAGATGGAAAAAATGATATATACAAACTTGTCAACATAATATTGAATGATAATAAACTGAAATGAATAAAGAAATTGATAGGTTAAACTCACATCTCATCAAATGATCTAGACATACTATATAGTATCTCCAACAATGAGAAGAATCATGGAAACAATATGCATTTTCAATCATTTGGAAACCTGTATTTCACATCTCCTTTCATGCAAAAATACATACACCCAAGCCTATCCACAAAATGAATGGTATGGTAGTCCTGGGCTTATTAATCTTTTGTTACCTTAAAGATATGCATGTATAGCTCGTCACTGTTATTATTGGTTTTCACAGAATCACTGGGGATGTATAAATAAAGCACATGAAAGGCTGACATCTATGTGACTGAGAATTAGGTTGGGGGTATTAAAGAATCTGAAAGCATTTTTTTCCTTTTTAATTGATGGTTCAACAGTTGATTTTATAAAAAAATCGACTAACAAATGTGATATTTTCTTTTTAGAACAGAATCAGAATAGCAGGCCCCAATCATAATGAAACCCACATTGCAAAGATCCTAAAATCTCCATTTTCTAGCTCCATCAAATCAACTTATGTCCACATACATTTCCTGCACTCTTTTGTCCTTCCACTATTCCTGAGTTGTTGCACCTTTTTAACTTTTTTTTTTTTTTGGCTGGGCGGGTGAATGGATTTCTCTCCTATATAAACCTCTTCTTGGCCCTTTCTATTGCATTATCACTAAAACCTCCTCCCAAGTTTTTTCCTCCCTAATTCTTTCCCCCCTCTTCTGCTCTTCTTTTTCACCTGCTTTCTGAATGGAGAGAAACCCCATGCGCAGGCAGCTTGCAATCATGAGGCAATCCCTCTTTGATCAGGTTAGTTTTCCTCCTTAACAATTGCAAATACAATAAGCATCACACGCACATAGAAAAGTTTTCAAAAGCAATATTCATGATCCCATCAAATGACCAATGAATGCAAAAGAAGCACACATTTACTTCAGTACTGTTTCCCAGAGGGTAGAAAAAATTCACCTGGAAATGCTTTTGCAAAATTCACCTGCAAGTTTCGATTAAGGTAATCTGAGTTAAATCTTCTGATTCCACCACACTCCACTAAAATAAAGAGATGCGTCTGCATGCACATGTAAATTCCTATATATTTGCTGCATCTTCAGAGTTATTTCTGTAGCTATAGTGAAACAAAGTATTTGATCGTTGCAGGGATATCTTGATGAGCAATTCATCCAGTTGGAGGAACTCCAGGATGATGCAAACCCAAATTTCGTGGAAGAAGTTGTCATCTTATACTACCGCGATTCAGCCAGAATAATCCTCAACTTAGAGCAGGCACTGTAAGTTCAAGTTTCTACTACTTAATATTGTAACAATAAAATGTGAGCATAATGAAGACACAGATGATTATTTCTTAGTAGTAATTAATTTTTTTTGCTTGCTGTGCTCTTCAGGGAGAGGAAGCCTTTTGATTTTAATAAGTTGGATGGCTTAATGCATCAGTTTAAAGGAAGCAGTTCAAGGTAATTACATTTAACTATATATAATTATTTTTTTTATTTTATGAAAAGGAAAATGAAGTATGTGAAAAAGAGTCACAATCCTGTATAATAAGACTTATTATGGGTAACATCTAGTATATTCTATGCTGGCTTTAACACAACCAGTTATGTCTTTCATTCTTTTTGATTGGTTGCAGCATTGGAGCCAAAAAGGTGAAAGCTGAGTGCACACTGTTTAGGGAATATTGCAAGTCTGGAAATGGTGAAGGGTAATCCATTCTGCCCCCCTTGAACATTTCTTCTCATCCCAATCTATCCAATATAAATCAACAGCCCAGTTCAAGTTTGGGCCTTCATGAAAATTAAGCTTCCTGCTTGAGTATTTATAAATCAAAGTATAAAACAACTTCAAATGCAAAGAGGTAAAATATATATAAAGCTACATATACTTTAAAAGTAGGAGTCTTATAATATGTGCATGATTGCAAGCAGATGCACGAGGGCTTTCCAACAACTGAAGAGAGAATATGCAACGTTGAAAAGGAAGCTTGAAGCTTATTTTCAGGTGCCTTATTTCTCTTTTTCCGCCTCAAGTAAAAGAAATTGTATTTAAGTTGCCAGCTAAATTTTAACTCCTACTAATTTTCCCAATTATGATTATCCAAATTTTCAGCTGGCAAGACAAGCTGGCCCAGCGGAGACCGCATGTTGCCGCAAAGAATAAGAAAACTCCATTGCAGAATGCAGGAATGACTGCAGTGTGGCAAGAAACATTGTGCTTGGTGAATTTGTTATCTGTTTGTCTGCCCAAAATTCACCACATTAGGTATGCAGGCCTCTTAGAGTTTGCTTGTAAGCTATGTATAATTAGATTGAGTTTCGTGAATGAAATGCTGATTTAGTCTCTTCGCTTATCAATACACTGGTTTGTGTCCATTCTAAGAGGTGCCCTCGAAGGGACAAGAGAGGAAGTATGAAAATCACTAAAAAAACACTACTGCAAGATTTTATCCAGTGCAAAAAAGTTATTCACATATGAAAAATAAGTTTTAGATGTACAATTGGAGTTATCAATGGTGATCAACTCACATCATTTTCGCCTAAATGTAACTTCATGCGTCAACCTCTCAACATGTATGTCACACATTGGATTGTGCAATTTAATATTTGATTCATTAATTGGTATATAATTTTTCTATTTAAAGAGTAGAATTTAAATCCTCTTTTCTTTAATTCTAAAAAAAAAAAATTCATACATTAGATTGCGTAGTAACACTTCAGCATTTGATTTATTAATTAAAATATAATTTTTTACTTAAAAAGCAAGACTTCAAATTATATGTTATCTAATTAACTTCGTACTTTTCGTTATCTTAGTCCAAGCCCAGTCCAAGCTAGATTGGGCTCTACATCATTGTATTAGTATGAAATTCAATATTTAAATGGATACATACATATGTGAATAGATGTTTTATACATATAAATATATATACATATATATACACACACACATATATATATATATATATATATAAGTAGACGTTTAATTTATAATCACGAAATACTTAACCACTAAAGCCATGGGACATGGTAAAAAAATCTTTGTTGTTTTTGACACATGGGTTAATTTATTAATCACAAGATAAATTATGGTACTCATGTCCAACTCAGACTACTTTATTTATTGTTAAATTCACTATGATACTATCCTTTTTTGTACAAATTTTCATTATACATAATTATATGCAAGTTTGATTGAAAAACGGCTTTATTTCTATTTTTATTTCTTCGACTAAGAAGTATTAAATTCATTTCGTATTAACTATTTTATTTTTATTTTTATCTATGTGTTACACTATCATGTATAGAGTATATATATAAATATAATAAAAAAATTAAATAAAATTAAAAATAAATATTAAAAATATTTTTAATAAAAATTTTGAAATTGAAATTAAATTAAAAAAATATATTATATGGGAGACAAGAGAGTGCCACTTCTTCTATATTATATATGATGCCATACTTATAAGTAAATATAAAAAACTTCTCATGTATAAGAAACAATTANCTCAATAAAAATAATTTTAAATTTTATTTTCAAAACTAATATATATATATTTATATTACTACTAAATATGCGAAAAAAAAAAGGAAAGAAAATCCAAAGCTGAGTCAGCCGAATAAAACGGGCAAACTCACCTCCCTATTGTTCCGACATGCTTTTTCCGGTTAGTCACTCTAATTTTTCTGTTGTAGTTGTGTACATACATATATCAATGCGCTTTCGTAAATTTTTTGCAATCTTTCAAATCTACTCAATCTAGTGCTTTTCGATCCCAAAATCTCTCTCTTCAAAGTTTTTGGGGTTTTGCCTCTTTCTCTCTCTCTCTCTCTGGTATCTAGCCTAGGGTTTCTGTACATTCCATCTCGACTTAGCCTTGCCCTTTTTCATTTTTAAATTGTATTTGAAGAATTTGTAGTTCGGATTTTCTCTCGATTAGTGCTTTCTTTTCAAATATATATGTTTGGAGATGATTTTTGCATTCTTATCTTTAGAGGTTAGATTCCAATTCACTCTCTATCTCTTTGTTAGGGTTTCAGGTATTGGGAACTCAATTCCTTGCTCTGTTTAGCTTCTTCAACGTTTCTTTTTAGTTAATTTTTGCTTGACCGGTAAAATTCAAAAATTGGCGGTTGATTTTGCTCTAGTTTGGCTACTTCAGCTGAATTTTGGAGATTGGGATATCAAAACTTTGAATTCGTGTTGCTGTCGGGGTTTTTATTGATCAGGTTTTAAAACAAAAAGTTGAAAATTTCCAATTTGAGTGAGTACCCGGTTCAACGGTTTCCAACTTGTAGAAAAGAAACCCTGAGTTCAGAATCTCAACTTTGCTCTTGTACTACCCTTTTTCTGGGGTTCGTATTGGTTTATCTCTGTTTTTGATACTGTGATCAAGAAAATAAGAAACAGAAAGAATGGCCTCATATAGGCCATTCACTCCACAATCATTCCCTCCTCCACCACCTCAAAATCAAAACCCTCTTCCACCCCAACAACAACAACAACACAACAACAACAACAACAACATTATGGTCAAAATTACAATAAAATGAATCCGAATTCTAATTACCATTACCCTCCTTCAAGACCGCCCCAACAACAACAACACCCACCACCTCCTCCACCTACACAACAGCAATATTCTTATCCCCCTCCTCCTCCTCCGCCTCCGGATTCTTCCTATCCACCTCCCCCTCCTCCTCCTTTGCCTACAATGCCGCAAAATGCGATCAACTCGCAGCCTCCAATGTACTATCCACCTTCACAGTATCCATCACAGTATGGTAATCCAGCAATGCAGCCAGCGCAGCCACCTCCCCCACCTCCTCCCCCGAGTTCTCCGGGTTCTGCGATCCCTCCACCACCTCCCCCGAGTTCGCCTCCACCGCCGCCTCCTCCAAAGGAGAGTGTTGGGGATAAGGGGTTAAATGAGCGCAGTAAAGGAGGGAATAGGGATTTTTTGGGGTCTGGAAGACGCGAACATGGGCATTCCAATCATGCGGCTGGAGTTAGAGATCAGAAGCCGATGATGCCTCCTGTGAAGAAGCCGAACGGACCTGCGGGAAGGGTGGAGACAGAGGAGGAGAGAAGGTTGAGGAAAAAGAGGGAGTTTGAGAAGCAAAGGCAAGAGGAGAAGCATAGGCAGCAGATGAAGGAGTCCCAGAAGACCCAGATGATGCCTTCTGGGAAAGGGCATGGTTCTATGGTAGGGTCACGGATGGGAGATAGGAGGGCTACACCGTTCTTGAGTGGTGAGAGGATTGAGAATAGGTTAAAGAAGCCAACTACATTTTTGTGCAAGTTGAAGTGAGTATGTTGAAATGCTGTTTCTTTCTAATTTATACTTTCATTTTGGTTCTTAGGCAACATCAAATTTAGGTATTAAACTTTTTAAGTTTTCATGTTTATCTTCTTGTCTTAACATGTTTTATATAGTTTAGGTTGAATGATGTTGTCTCGTGTCCCTAGTGGAAGCTTTCTCCATTTGTCTTTTTGGCCTTCTGATTTAAGGATGAAAATCATTTATGGCCAAAGACTTGGGGGTGGGGGTGTTACAGGTCTGTAAAATATATGGAGTTTGATAGAGTAATCAGTGTTGCATATCTCTCTTATTGTTGCATACTTTGGAACAAATAGGTTGGTGGATTGTAGATTAACTTGAAAATTATCAGTTCTCACGCTTCTTCACGTAAGATGTTGTAGAACTCATGCATATTATAGCTGAAGAAGTTTTATGAACGATGGGAAGTGAATTTCTTTCAAATGTGTCTTTCCACTGTTCCTTGCATTTAGATTTGTTGTAATTCATTTTGAGTATGGTATATATATATATAGTTTACTTCATATAGTGATAAACACTTATATTCTGTAGATTCCGAAATGAACTCCCCGATCCAAGTGCACAGCCCAAACTCATGGCTTTGAAGAAAGATAAAGATCGGTATGAACTAGCCTTTTTGCTTCAAAGAAAGATTACTATGTACCTTCTCCTTTAAAAATCCAAGATCCAATTTATTATTGGCTGTTTGATTGGATGCATATACCTGCTTTTTTTAATATTTCCCTTTAATGATGTTACTTCTGTGTTATTCTTCTTTTGCTTCTGAAGAAAAATATTATTGGACTTGTGAAAGTTTGAACTTATAAGCTGGTTTTAGTTTTTGGTCTCGATGTCAAAAATTTCATGTTAATATGCACTTCGTCCTTGCAGGTTTACAAAATACACCATCACTTCTCTGGAGAAAATGTACAAGCCTAAACTTTTTGTTGAGCCAGATCTTGGGATACCACTGGACCTGCTTGACCTCAGTGTATACAAGTATCATATTTCAGTCCCCTAAAACTTTCTCTTAGATCTTGGATTTATATGCCACGGTTTTAATTATCTCTTTTCTGTTTGTTTAACTAGTCCTCCTAGTGTTAGACCATCTCTTGCCCCAGAAGATGCAGAACTCTTGCATGATGATGAAGCTGTAACCCCTATAAAGAAAGATGGTATAAGACGAAAAGAAAGACCCACTGACAAAGGTGTTTCTTGGCTGGTTAAAACACAGTACATATCCCCACTTAGTATGGAGTCAACAAAACAGGTAATTACTAACTACCCTGTTCATATTTGAGGTTCTTGACAAATTTTATCAAAAGCAGTGTCAAAGCTAAATACATTGGCACTTGCAGTCTTTAACTGAAAAGCAAGCAAAAGAACTGCGAGAACTTAAGGGAGGCCGCAATATTTTGGAGAACCTTAACAATAGGTTTGTTTTATTCCAACCTCCCTCTCTGAAAAGAAATTTTTATTAGAAGCAGATTTGTGAGAAACTTGTCTACTTCCACTTACTGTGCGTCTTGAATGGCAATGTTGGCAATTTTATATCAGGGAAAGACAAATTAAAGAAATTGAGGCATCATTTGAGGCATCCAAGTTACGTCCTGTTCACGCAACCAATAAAAACTTGGAGCCTGTTGAAGTTATGCCCCTCTTACCTGATTTTGATCGGTACGAAATTAGTTGGTGCTTTTACGTTTTTGCTTTTATTTTCTTTTTAGGCTCTCGTGCATGTAGAAAATCTTGATTGTGCACATTGTATGTTTAATCTATCAGTGTCCCTGTGCATTAGTCGATCATGAATAGGCATGAAGCTTGTTCTAGAATATGAGTTTTTATTGGATTATAAAACTTATAGAGTTCAATCATTTGCTATTGTTGCTTTAGAATATGCGTTAGAATATGAAGCTTGCTCTAGAATATGAGTTAGTTGATCTAGAATCATGAGATAGTGAGGATTTCTTGGGATATTCGTGTTTATTAGAGTATAAAAATTTTAGAATTCAATCGTTGGTTATTGTGCTTTGTTACAGCATACTAATATCTGTTGTTTTTGATTTGGTTGTACCAGGTATAATGATCAGTTCGTTATGGTGGCATTTGATGGTGCTCCTACAGCTGACTCAGAAATCTTCAGCAAGCTGGATGATTCTGTTCGTGATGAGCATGAATCAAGGGTGAGTCAACATATGGTTTTATTGCATCCATGCAGAGCATTACTTGTGTATTCTGCTATAAAATTAGCTAACTTTCTGAGACATATCAGAAGGATTACTATAGTTGTTTGGTATCTTAGCATTCTGGTAAGTGTAAATCCTGTAATCTGGAAGATTAGTAGAATAAGATTAAAAGAATGTGCTGCATAATTAAGTTATTATTTCTGATAAAATAAAATAAAAGTTAATGTGATATATGCCTGAAATGTTTCAGGAATCTTTTTGCTGGCCCGGAGATTTCTATGGAACCTGTAATTTTTCTTAAGTAGAAAATTATTTTTATGCATTGATGGTTTTTTTTTTTTACATTAATTCCCATGCAGTCTCAAGGCCCTAATGTTATCAATGAATATGCTGCAAATAGTTGATAGCATTTCTGCTGCTTTTATTCAAGTAATGATCATAGTTATTCTGCAATTTTATTTTAGGCAATAACTGGAATGTTATGGTATTGTTTAGAAAGAGAAAGAAAGGCTTATATAAATTCACTAAGGAACAATGGGACACAGTTGCTAATGATACTATATATTGAGTTCGTATGAGATTTTTTTTGTTCTTTTTTTAATTGCAGGCCATTATGAAAAGTTATCTGGCAGCAAGCTCAGATCCGGCTAATCCAGAGAAATTTTTGGCATACATGGTGCCTTCTCTTGATGAGGTAGAAATGCCTTGCGTTCCACATATTATGTATATGTATCAGCGCTGCAGTTTTTGCTGCATATTGCCTAACTTTCAATATGTTGATTCTCAGTGAATTGCTTTGTCATTTTAATTTTCATTTTTAATGGTGACAGCTATCGAAGGGTATGTATGATGAGCATGAAGATGTCTCATATTCTTGGGTTCGCGAGTACAAT
Organism: Theobroma cacao; assembly: GCF_000208745.1. Classification (NCBI taxonomy): domain Eukaryota; kingdom Viridiplantae; phylum Streptophyta; class Magnoliopsida; order Malvales; family Malvaceae; genus Theobroma; species Theobroma cacao. The sequence goes on from NC_030855.1 coordinate 18,294,088, forward strand.
TGGGATGTACGTAATTTGTTTTTTGTAATGGTACTTTGCACAAGATGGAGTTAGCACTTAAGTTGCCCAAAAATCTCTCTTTCTGACCCCTTTACAGGTACGGGGTGATGATGCAAATGACCCAACGACATACCTTGTTTCGTTTGATGAAGGAGAAGCTCGCTATGTGGTATACACTTGAGCAAAATTTAAATCTTTGTCAATCCAGTTTTGGCAGAAATTCTGTTGATTACTCTCTGACGTAAACGCACTCTTCTCATGTTGCAGCCTCTTCCCACAAAGCTTAATTTACGAAAAAAGAGGGCCAGAGAGGGAAGAACTGGTGATGAGATTGAACATTTTCCTATACCTGCTAGAATAACTGTAAGGAGGAGATCAACTGTTGCTGCAATAGAACTGAAAGAGCCAGAGGTAAGGTCATAAAGCCAAGCTATGGGAGTTTGCACCATGAGTATACTGGGTTTTAATTCTTAAACATCTTTCTTTTTTTTGTTTTCTGGCATGCAATCAGGTTTATTCCAGCTCAAGGGGCGGTATGTCGAGCTCAAAGATAGGAAGGCTAGATGCCGAAGATGGTCTCGGAAGATCACACAAGCTTGCACGACACCATGATGTTGATCAGTATAGTGGAGCTGAGGATGACTTGTCTGAATGATTGGTGCATGTATAAATAGGGACAACCTTTTTAGAAGTTTCGAAGAGTTTTGCAACTGTTGGGCACTGACTGACTAGATTTATTTCCAAGCAAATAAATCAAGAGAGTGTGATATCCCCATATTTGTATTCCCAAATATATACAATTATTTGTTTTTGGATCCTAGTTAAATTCGGTTCAGATATAGGGTTTTTTTTTTTTTTCTTTCCTTGGAACACCATAAAGAGGCGAAAGAGTGATATTATTGTACAAAGGGACGGGGCAAATGTAACTTAGAAATGCTGTTTTCACGTGGAACGTCCTCAGAATAGTCTGTATTTTTCCCAGAAACGCTGCGTCGTGCGTTCTAGCCTTTTTTTTTTATGTGGGGTGTTGTATCATCATTGCCACTTTTGATAGAAAAATGCAAAGTTTTGTTAGTTGGCCGCTGTGGCTTACTTGTACGTAGTCTGTTCTTTAACTTCGAATCCATGAATGTGCCACCATGCACCCATCTGAATCCTATTAACATGTCCTTAAAACACTTTCCATTTTGCACAATATTAAGTGATCAGCGAGCAATTTTGTTATTGGAAAAACCCAATTTGAGGTTTCATTTACTAAAGCCATTACAAAACGGCTCGTAAGATCATTCAAAGACAAGCCCCCAGCTGTTATAGTACAACACAGCTAGAGTTAAAACCATAATAGCCAGAGACATCATTTGTCAATACCAATAGCAGCAAAAACCGCCTGTTCCATTCCATGCAAAAACTATAACAGCACTTTTTTATTATTTACTAGGTTTTATTTAACAAATCTGATTAGATCATGTTTCTTGAACTGAAGCCGTAAAGACAAATATGTTTCATTTTGCTTCCTTCTGTGCTCGCTAAACAGAAATAGCATTTAATTATCCCCTCATCACTTGTTGAAACAGAAAAAGATCACCTCTTGCCACTCATTTCTTTTGCTGAAATACAAAACAAAATTGTAGTCACTTTGAAAAAATATTTACAAATGGAAGTGTTAAATAGTAATTTACAGTTCTCTTACTATGCCAAATGATCACTTAAGAATTCGTAGCAATATTTACTGCACCTGGCTAGCCTCGGAAGCGAAGCAAACTCGTGATGTTAGAAATGAAGACTTCTTGATGCAATTGATGCCCTGTTTAATAAATGAGTGAAACCATCCGTGATGCACATCAACTATAAAACTGAAAAAATATGCATGCAAGCTGTTGTTGCACACTGAAGATAAATACAAATGTAAAATACTGACCATGCTTGTCTGCATCTGACAGCTTCTTGACGAACAGCTCTCTTTGGATCATCGAGAGCCTTTGCTATAGCTTGTAGCACCTGCTAACAATGAAGATACAGATTTAAATGCAACACAAGCACCCAAAAAAATAACAGAAACAGAGTCTTGATGATAGCTCATCAAATATAATCCAGGACCAAGAACTCCTATTTGTCTGGCCCTGGTACATTCTAGAGAAACATCTTGCAGCCAAAATGAGGTAGTAAAATATTCCAGAAAAGCAAATGTTCTCCATGGTTGACTACCTGTGTTCTCATGGGATAAACCCTCGCATAGGATAGCCCAGAAATGGCAACGAGACACTGAATAGCTGTCTCACGAACAAGCTTAAGATGCCAAAAGAGAAAAAAAAAATTTCAAATACCACCGTTAGATATTGGTAAATGGATTAACTGGAAATGAAATACAGTTCTGTTAGGTAAATATGAAATGATGATGGCTTTTTTTTCCCCCTTTTCTTTGGGTTGGAGGAGAAGGGGTGGCAGGTGGGAGAGGAGGCAGAGAGATTGACCATTGCCAGAATGCTATTTCATAAAATAACAATCTGCTTAAGAGCACAAGAGGATAAACAAATACATTCATTCTCCTTGTAAAGGTATCTATTACCATCATATGAGGGTACTGAATAAGTTCAATGAGACGATTGGTGATAGTGTGTGCACTATCTGAAACAGCTTCTTGACCTGTATGCATACACAATATTTATAAACATCAGTAGAAAACTCAAGTGGAGAGTCACTGTGAATGTAAAATGATAATGTAATAGTACAATACAATAATTTTATATCAGGTGATAGCACCAGGTTTGATGGCTTTGTATTTATATTCTGGCAACCTTCATTGGAAGCCACCTAACAACAGACATATTTCTGGCGGACATTTCAAATGTTTTCTACAGTAAATCTAGAGAAGCAATGATGTGCTGCTGACAATGCACAACAACCCAAAATAAGATAACCTAGGTTGCCACTTCTGACCACTTTTGGGTTTTGAAAGTAAATGAAAGAGCAATATATGGATACAATAGTAAAAAGTAAAAGTTTGATATAAAAGCAAAAATGTAGTTTTGAAGAATCGACAAGTTTCTCTCATAGATGACGAAAAAACAGTTTCCATTTATTTACAACCATTCTGGTAAAGTTGTTTTTTTCTTCAGCTATTTGCTTTTTTTTACCAAAAATGTTTTTGCAATTTTTGGCAATTTGCTTAACTGCAAAATTAAAGAAACTAGAAACGTAGTAACCAAGCAGAGCTAGGTGATTTGTGAGAACATAAATTTAGTTGTTGACATTAAGATGTTCTACAACTATTCAATGTATGAAATCTCTTTAGCTTTTATCTTCTCACAATACATAAAACCTTTAAGGAGTAAATAAATCTGTGTAAAAGACTCAAAATGCATATACAGAAGAGAAGTTCTATCAGATAATAACAATCTACCAATGTACAATTAGGCTCACCGTTTTTATCCATCAATATTCCAGACAAGACTAGCAGGAGACCATAAATAACATCTTTATCCAGAATATCATTGCTTAATGCGGACAAACCATCCAGCAGCATTGGAATTATCTACATAAATAAATTTTGGGTTAGTGTAATAGACAGCTTTCTCCAAGTGTCTAATATATCTGAGAAAGACTTAATCTATTGCAGTAAGTGTAAGAAATTTCAATACTAACCTTCTTGGCATCACTCAAGACAACAATTAGTGGAGTGTCTACAATAATATGTGCAGAAGCCCGAAGCAGCAAAGGTCTGAAATATGCAGTTTAGTGAAAAATCAATCCAAATTTACCAATAAACATTTCTCACAAGTCTGGTGGTCAATCAATTCAATTATGTCAGCAGTGCCTAAGAAACATGCAGCCCTGAAGTTAAGTAACTCAAAAAACAGCTAGTTCGTGTTTGATTATATCAATACAATGAAAGAGGAAAAAGAATGAGGACGTAGACCCATCCAGTTAGAACAGCAACAAAAATCTAACATTAATTGTATATATGCTGTCAATTTTGTCTTCCTCTCTGGTTTTATTTGATATTATTGATACGGTAAAATCTTTATTACAGTTTGATAATGCTTTTACCTTTTCCTTTTAATATAATGTGATTTATTACTAAATGATTGCAATAATAACTAAACAAATAATATTATGCTCAAACAATTGACAGCATCGCAACAATGATTTGCCTCGTTAAAGTCTCACTGTTTGTTGAAACATAATATAAACAAGCCTTACCAGGTATAAGCAAACACTTTCTCCTATCAGAATATCTTTTCTGATATTTAACCCAGACAAGACAACTTTTTGAACTGATGTCGTTTTATGATTTTCACATGGTAGTATCTTATTAGATATATATAGGCAAGAAATACAGAGTTACTATTCTTAACCTACATACTTCAAGTAAGGAAGATTGAAATGCATGCAGATGTTGTTATGATGTGACAAAGCAGCAAAGTAATGAAATTAAAGCTGCATTTTCAATATGTTGAGAAAGAACCATAAGCAAGGACAATTAAATTCAGTTTCAACAATTTATTATTTTGTATGTTGAGATAAATCATTCAAGTATGCACTACAACCAGACAAAATGGAAATTGGTTACTGATATATATATAGACACACATGCCAAGGAAAAAAAAGGACTGAAAAGGAAAGATCTTCTATACCTTGATAGTGGTTCAGATTTCATAATCAGAGACTGCAAAATTGGCATCATTGTTGAGAAAAACCGCTGCTTATAGAGAGGCCGTATTACTGCATGGAATCCCCGATTCAAACACACTTCAGAGTCACCCATAAGAATCTGAAATGCATCAGCTGCACTTTTCATCACAGAATGATGCAAATCCAGCTCATTATTGTTCTCAGAGATGCCCTCTTCCTGATGCAAGATTTCTGCTCTCCCATTTGGCTGTAAGCACCGCAAAAAGATCATAGTTATGTCTTTAACTTTTTCATGGCCTCGTATAAGCAAACCTTTTCCAATCCATGCAAGCCCAACAATGGCATGGATTTGAAGGGAGGTACAACTTCCAATACTGCTACATAAATTAATTAAACTTATGTCATGGGCACTGGTCATTTTAGCTTGAATATCAGCAGAGCTATTGCTGTGGAAAATCCATAAACTCAAGTTAAGAATTATATCCATCACTTCCTCCAAGGTACAATCAGTTTGTACTCCAGCAGATTCTAGACCCAATTTGTTAACCACAGAGCCCAATGCCTGGGCTGTCACAACATTACCCTTGAGGAGGGTTGTCATGAACAGATAAAGTAATGGTTTTATATTTGGAACGTATGTTTCAGGATGAACTGCTATAACCACTGCTGCAAAAAGTGAAAGAATCCATTCATCTCTACTGGAACTGTTATCCACTTGAACAATTTGAAAGCTTTCCTGCCGGAACAGCTCCTTCAGTGGAAAAGAAGTGCTTGATGAAAGTATATGGTAACTCTTTTGTACTATTATGTTTTGGTTTTCCTCTGAACAACTTGCAACAGCAAGTTTCATTGCTTCCATCATCACATCAAGAACTTCCTGAAATAAAAAGAAAAATAAAAATTTAGTGCCCCATAATCCCAGAGGACCAGGGAAAAATTCACTAAAGAACTCAAACAACTTACTATTTTGTTGGTTTGAGTAGCATTGAACACCATGCTAAGCTCAATTTGGTTCCAAATATGAATGGTGAATTGCAACGGGACTTCATCAAAACCCTTAGCACATTGTATCCTGCATCCATGCCAACAATAATTTTGTATTAATAAAAGAAAGGAGAATGGGGATAAGGGAGAAGAAAGAAAGCACTCCCCAACTGCCCACCCCAAATAAATAATAAAAGGAACAAGAACATTTGGGGTAGGGTTATATACCATGGAATCACCTTATCAGAGTAGCATTTCAAAAGTTGAGTTACAATTTCTGCTGAATTTGAACTTCCATGGACCTAAGCAAACAGAATGAGACACTGAATTATCATCATCCAATCAAACAAGAGGCAATTGATTTTATAAGGTAAAAGAAAAGCCCCTAGAAAACTATCAAGGAAGGTCTATAACTTCTTGTTATTGCACAGAGTTGGTCGTGTTAAGCACAGTGAAAAGTCATGACCTATCCAAATACTACCAGAAAAAAGAAAAATTAAAGATGATAAACCATCATCTTCCTCAATGAGGATATTTGATGATCTTTCCACATGATAATTATTCTATTTAATGAATAAGAATTAATTGGCCATACATACATAAACCTCAGATAAATTGGCATATATAGCTTCTTCCAACCCTTCAACGACTTTCAGCATATAACTTTTTCCACTTGTCCCAATTTCAGAGAGTGCTTCCAATCTCAATGGAAATGGTATGCTAAAATCTCCAAGAGAAGAAAATGAAACAATTTTTTCAACGACAAGGCCCAAATAGCTTGGTTCCTTTTCAGATTCATGGCATTTTTCAATAAATGAGCCAATCTGCACTAGGGCTTTCAGTGCCAGTTTCCATAACAATGTGTTGCTGTAATCCACTGTGACAATTGATACAAATGTCATTAAGATCTTCTCAAACACAGGTTTCGATATCAGCAAATAGCCTTCAGGGAAGGTAGCCAAAATCAGCAACCCCTTCACTGCATGTTGAATCAAAACAAAAACAAAACAAATCAATGGTTTTGAATTTACTGATTAAAGTGAAAAGGGGGCTGAAAGGTGGAACCGAACCAGAAAATTATAACCATTCAAGTCCGTCAAAACATTTTAGATAGTTTACATTAAATCATATGATAAACTCTTTTCTAATATCTGTAGAGTGTGTGTGTGTGTGTGGGTGGGTGCAGAGCAAGGGGGAGAGTCATATAATTGAAGGGGACAAGTCAACTTCAGTAAAATCAAACTTTAGCATTTCAAACTATAAGATAACTTCCACTCATATCATAGATAAAAGTCAGCGGCTTTACTAATCCCCACAGGCTAAAGGACAGACAGGATTGAGAAAATGTAATAAGCACGATTACATCAGAGGGACCATGAACAAACTAGTATGCATGGCTGAGCTGAAGATTGAAGATAAGCACAGAAGACATATCAACTACATTGCAAGACAAAAGTATTCACCTCCAAAGTACACGTCTGCATCATGACTATCTTCACTAGTGCAAATGGAGGCAGAGCAGAAGGCCTTAGTAAGTGAAGAAGAAAAGCTTCGAAGCAAATAGCTCCATGTTTCTTCTGTATGAGCAGATGCTGCTATGATTGTTTCAGAACTAGCAATTACATCTCTGCATGCTGAAAGAAGCTCAATGCTAAGATAAAGAGCTCCATGATTATATCTTTTGGGAATCATAATACTGTCATCTGAAGATAAATTTCCAGAAGAATTTCTAACACAGAGACCCAGAATATCCATCAATCGGCTGAAAAAACATTCAAAAACTCTATTGCATGATGCTGTCGAAGCCTTAACAGAAGCGGAAAGGATACAACCAACTGCATGCAGTCTCTGCTTGCTCTGTGCAGGAATTCCATGGTAACTCTTATAACTAGAGATCATATTGAAGATCATGTTTATATCTTCATCAACAACAATTAAATCTAAAAAAAAGTTTGTATTTTGCACAATAAGCTTCTGTAGAAGACTTAGAGCTTCTGCTGCAATTTCATTTTCTGGAAGGCATAAACCTTCAAGGGATTCTGGAGTAAATGATAATACACCGTCAAGTGAAGTAAATACTGCATCTTTTAATGAAGACCAAAGAGCTTCACCATGTTTTGCCATTCTGTCTACTCCATACTTCACTGTGCAATCACTGAGGTATCTCAAAGAATCAACCTGTGAACAAGCATACTTGGCATTCAATAGATTTGACATTTCAAGAGACACTCCAATAGCCCATAAATGAAGATTATGATCATTGAAATAGCTCCAAATAACAATTCCCTATTTCGTGTGCACTGACCTTTGCTGATGGAAGTGAAGAAGAAAGTTTCTCAATGAGTAATGGAATGGCAAATGGCTCAAAAAGAGGTGTGGACGAAAATGCTAGCTGCAAGAATAATAAATAAATAGATCATGCATGTAACATATTAAAGTAATAATGCTATGAAAAAAAAGGTCAATTCCAATTCCCAACCTCCCTAACAGTCATATATGCAGATTTTAGCAAATCTGTGGATTCAAGATTGATGTCCATTTGAGAAATTTTACAACATGATATGCAGATGTACACATCTTGTAACAAATCATTTATTACTTCAGTGGCAAACCATTATTGTACTGCTAATAATAAACAATCTTTTCTGTTTTCCGGCTGAAACTTTCATACAGCTTAAACTACTAGAAATTTTAAGAATGCTTCTTTATTCAACAATGCTGGTCTGATCCAAAATTCTAAAACATGTTTCAACCACATTCTTGTGTTTCCATATGTTTTTCTACTATTTACATGGTTTCAAATAAACTAAGAAATAAAAGAAGTAAACTTTATTTTCAATACAGGAATTACAAAATTAGAAGAAAAAAAATGACTGCTGAAAATTGTGCATACGGAAGAGATCAAAGTGTAGCAAACAAATGGAGAGAAAGAACCCTTAGAGTACATTATTTTCCAAGCTCCTCCTGACTGTTCCAATAAATTCATGTTTCATGGACTGATCACAAGGTTGCTCAAAAAGGAGTCACTAAGAAGAAGGAAATCTAAGCGCACCGACATTTTTGAAGAACATAAATGAGCATGAGGAAGGAGGAAGAACAAAGAAAAAGACAGAGGTATACAACATATTTCCGGTAAAGCAAAATAAATACATTAATGTATCTTTCTTCAGACTTTGAGCTCCATGTCTGGAAATGGATTAATAGCAACAAGTGCAAGATGACCTTAACAATTTGTGTATATTTCTTCCAACTGGCAGCCAAAAGTACATAACAGCATTTATAAACAATGTATAACCCAACTCTGGACAAAAGACTAAGTATATAACCTGTAAAGACAGAAGAAGTCTAAACAAAAGTATTACATACCATTAATGCTCTAGCAAGATCATCCCTTTTAATATTCACATCCTCACCTTTTGGCTGGAGAATACAAAAAAGAGAACCAAATATCATTAATCAAGCCTCCAGTCAGTACACATTCTAATAGATTTATTGCACACAGTATTTTTCTGTTAGCACTAGTCAATGAGCATGGCCTTCATTATTTCCTTTCCCCAGTCATTGCCTAAATAATTTTGGAATCCAATTTCAAACGACTCCAAGGTTTAATAAAAAGAAACATCCAGATATCAGCATGGTAAACATAAATATTGATTTTAACCCTAGTGTAACTTTGGTCAACTAACTCAACTTAAAACGGGGTTAAATAACCATATTCAAGTGAAAACCCAAAATAACCACCTTCCACCCAAGTATACAGGATTCCCATGGTCAGACTAGGCCACTTGGGTACAAAACTCTGTCCCTGTTAAGTGCCCCCGTTTCCCCTTTTTTTTTTTTTTTGGGACATCCCAAATTATATCTGTTTAAAATAAAAAAATAATCGTTATCTTCACAAATATACCCTTAACAAGAAATTTCACCTTGCACCAAACAAATGGCAATTTATCATAACATTTCAGCAATTTTGATAAAGACACTTAAACAGAGAGAGAAGTATAAAGCTTTTTATATGGCAGCTTCCCTTTCACAATCTGTCCCATTATACCACAAAGGCTAATTCACGTTACAAAGTAGTATTCATATTTAATTAGAAAGCAGTGACTCTATCATTGGACATTGAGATATAATGAAGTTTTTAAGAGTACCAAAAAAAAATGTCAGACTTCAACTTTGATTTCAAAAATTCATCAGCAACAGCTGCTAAAAACCACAAATCCCAGAAACAAAGAGCAGCGAAGCTACATAAGTCTTACAAAGTGTCAGTTCAAAAGCTTAGAACTGAACTCCAGCTTTACAAGGGTTGAAAATAAGAACAATATTGGTATCAGGGATGGTATGCATTTAAAATTTTTATTTTTTAAAAAAAGAAACAAACATCAAAACATGAACCTTTTTTACTTAAATAAAGATCATCAGGTTATTGCCTTTACTTCTTCCAACACCATTTACATCAAATATATTGGTCTCTGGGCTAACAAAATCAATAGCAAGTTGGCTACTTATCTTTAATAAATTGATAAAATTAATAACCATTACTGATCTTTGATTCAAAGGTTCAAAAAGGAAATTCCACACATGCATTACTCATTAGTTTCTAGGAAAACCTGTATTGACAGTTTAAATTTCATCACCATAAATATATAATGCAGTTTTCTACAAATGTATCTGAATAGATTATGACAGCTATTGAATATAGCAGAGTAGATTGGCATGCATAAAGCTTACATGTGTGAAATGAACTGGAAAGTAATAGCTCAAATTCTCAAAAAGGTCATGAGCAAAACTGGTAAAGGGACCCAAAGGATCTGGGAAGAGTTGTGGCAAAATCTCAATAATGTGAAATATTAACATCAAGCAGTGAGGATCCTTTTCTCCATCAACAGCTTCACAGATTCCATAAATAAGGTTATCACCCTGGATCACAGATCAGCAATCAGATTATTAATAACAGAAAAACAACAATGATAATTGAGACTTGCCAAACTTTTTAAGACTTCATATTGCATGAATTTGCGTGGATGGGATCACAGATGCTGGTTTTTATGATCACAAAAGAAAGAGTGAAAGAGAGAACCACAGCAGTTTATTTTCACACTTTCTTTGTAGAAAAAGAAATTCTATATTTTCTCATTCTCCATTCCTTGTGCCAAGCATCACAATTGTGTACTATTAGCACGTTCATTCCTCGCATGCATCACATATTTAGCGCAATTCCATTGTTCTAATCAGAATTACCTCCCCTCTGACATTGAAAATATTCAAAGCACCTCATCTATAATCTATAACAATCATCCTAAGCACTTCTATCAATTATTAACAGAATGAAATGAGCTCCATGGCTCTATCATGGTATTTTAAACACACTAACTCCAACTGATTTTTTAGGTGAAATAAAATGATTTCAATCTTGAAACAGGTAGTTTCTAGTCTTCTTGCTTTTAATTTTTTTCCCCTGTTAGTCTTAATAGAGAAATTTAGAATAAGTTCCAAACCTTAAACAATCAGAGCAGGATCTAGGAGATTGCATCAATCACTTTCCTTTACTCTTCATTAAATTCATTCCATAAGATACCCATGGTATGCAAAAATAATACATAAAAGAACAGACGAAAATCAGTCCAATAAAGCATGCAGTGAAGGAAAACAAGCTCAGAAAAATACCAGTGAAGCAATAGCTTTGGGGTAGCGTTCTAGTAGACACAGCAGAAGTTCAAAGCAAAGCTGCAAGAAGATCCATTTACAGATAAAGTGAAACAACCAACACTCATATATACAATAATTTATAATATTATATATAGAGAATAAAATCTGGCTGATACCTATTTTGTGAAAGGCACTCAAATACATGTATGTGTATGATCATGCATTATTAGGAATATCAATTATATCTTTACCTTTCGGTCATACTTTCCTAGAGACTGCACTTGTAGATTCTGTAAATATGACTCTGCAACTGCTTTTGCATCAGTTTCACTGACAATACCACCACTGCTTTTCCTCCTCAACAGAGCCAAGCAGCCAACAAGTGCTCCCCGTAAAGCTCTCCAATCTGCCTGATGTAGTAAAATTATCATCTATCTAATTCTAAAATTTGAAGGTAATACATAATATGGTGGTTATGTACAAAAAAGAAAGCCCAAGTCTAGTTTGTAGCACCAAATTTTGCCTAACTTATGGAAAGTGCTAGGAAATGGTAAAAAAAAAAAAAGGCTCCTAACGTACACAATGGAGCTAGCATCCAAATAGAGAACGTAGTCTAACCAAGTGAGCATCTAGCCATCGAATGGTTAAAACTCAAAATGCCCAGACCAAATTCTAATGAGATGAAAAAATAATGATGAAGATTTGAAATCAAAAGTAACTAGTAGATTCAAAATTATGACAAACATGTCATCATTTGTTTTAAGGGAACTATATTGTTGACGTCGAATGCCAAACTCACCAATCTATCTGTGAAAAATTGTATCAAGCTATGAATAGCGGCATCATCCAATGGCTTTGATGCAAGATGCATGAGAACTTCACCAAGAAGGAGAATACCTGGAAAAGAACACCAAATAACAAGAAGTTCAAGCATCATTTGTTTATTTACATATTCCAAATAAAATCTTAATGCATATGGGGAAAAAAGACAAATATATTGAAAAAAAAAAGGAGCTTGCAATTAAGGCTATGACATGAAGTAATAGATTGAGCACTAAATCTAGACATTCTCGACAACGATCAACAGAACAAAAAAAAAATACCAACAACACAATCAGTTGAATTTTACTACCTCTAGCACGAATAATGTTGTCTGCAGTGGTCAAATACCCCTCCATCTCTCTAACCTATTATCTCAAAAGTAAAAGAAAAGATGAAGTAAGCAAGCTACACATAGCCGAAAAGTTGACACAAAAAATAAATGCATAAATAAATGAGTAAGTAAATGGCCCATTAGAAAAAAAAAAAAGAAAAAGAAATAGAAAGGGCAACCTTTCTTCAAATTGAGTACAAATGAATCATACCAGTGTTTCTATCGTTAACTGATTATTCTTCAACAATGAAGCAATGACGTCCAAACTGGCAGCCTATATAGCATATATAAACGTAAAACTTCCAGTACATTCAAAATTATATGACAGAAAAAGAATTGAATTTATTCAACACAAAATTCGGAGCTTAAAATACTCAATTAAGTAAAACAAAATAGGTTTTTACGACCTATTTTATAATTTAGGCACAAATTTACCCTTTGTTTTTGTCATATTCACGAACTTCTCAGGAAAAGAAAATTGTGCTAAAATTAAAATTGATAGAAACTTTAAAGAAATTGAGGGAATAGTGAGTGAACCTGCTGAGTAGGAGAACGAGATGAATCAACGAACGACTCTATGTTCTGGATGAGTTGACTCGTTTCTGCCATTACTATTCCTTTTTTTGTTTTTTTGAGTAGAACTTTTGAAACATTAGGGTTTAAGACTAAAGCGAAAGAGAGAGAAAGAAAGAAGAAGGGTTTAGGAGTTTTATTATAACAGAAGAATTGAAAAACGGAAAAAAAGGAAACGGTTATTTGTTGAATGACCCGTCGAAGAAAATTTGTTTTCACTTTTTAGTTTGTACTACCAAACAAGTCAAATTTTCAGGCTTCAAAAAATTAAATTACTATTATGGCTCCGTTTGCTAAAGGAAAATCTATTCTATAATCTTTTACTGAAAAATTTAATATTTTTATTAGTTAAATTATGCAATTAATTCATGTATTTTAATAAAGTAGTGGATTTAGTTTGTATATAATAATTTGTGAAAATTAAGTCTTTATATTTTTTAAAATTGACAATGTTAGATCAATGTGTTAAAAGTTTTTATTATTTATGTTGATATAGCGTTTCGTTGTATTGACATGATATTTTGATATAACATTCAATCTGATGACATGATAATGATGATGTAACATTTCACAAATGATGCAATAATAGTGTCCATATAATGCGACTAAGTATTGACATAAATTTTATAAGTACGAACATGAATTATTCAAAGTGAGCTAATGGTTTTAAATAAAATTGGAAAAGAAATAAATAAAAAATATAAATAAGTTTATAGGATTTTAAAAAATAATGTTGTGAAATAGAGAAGAATTGAATTTTTGTGATCCATAATTTAAAACATTGAAAAAAAATATTGTGATATAGATCAAAAATACCACATCATCATATTCAAATCACATCAGCAAGAAAATGTCATATCAATAAAGATAATATAAAAATTTTAACATATTGAATTGATATTGTCAATTTTAAAAAATATAAGAACTCAATTTTAACAAAATTATTATATAGGGAATAAATTCATAACTTCACTAGAGCAGAGGGACTAATTTTATAATTTAATTTTTTTTTATTATTTGAATAAATTGTCAAAATTATTTTCAATTATTTGGATTATGTTGTAAAAAGTATTTTTTTCCATAAAAATAGTAACATTTATCAATTATGCAATACATCCAAAACAATTTTTTCAACATTGAAAATACTGTATATTAATAATATTTAATCATCTTTATTTATTTATTTCTCATCATATTGTTATACTGATTAATTTTTTAAGTCAATAAATCATAAATTAGAAATTAAAAGAAAGGAAACACTTTCATATCTGAAAATTTTATTTTCTTTTTTATATAAATTTTCTTTAATTGATCTTAGTTATTTGTATTATATTAAAAATTCTAGTATCTTGGTAAAAATAAGTATAGTGATATGATCCATATGAGATGATTAAATAAAAATAATTATTGTTTTGTTGAAAAATAATAATACATAAAAATAAAAAATAATGACATTTTATTATTTTATTGCTTTGGTAGATCGATTTCAAAAGAAGAGGAAGATAATATTTTTCAAGTGATCATGGCAAGAAAAAAAGGCAATACAAAATGTTTTACATCCTTCTTGGATTTAAAGACATTTTATGCTATTCCAATAAATTTATAAAACATTTTATATTCATAATAAGTTATTTCCTTTCCAAAGAAAAGAAAAGGTTGAAAATCTTTTTTGAAAAATCTTTTTGAGAGCCTATATTTGTTAATAATTTCAAACTTCAAACATGTAATGATAGTAAGGATTATGTTTGCAAAACTCATTTGCTTTCATTTACTACTGCATAGGGTTTTTTTAGTAGGGAGAAAGGACATATTACAATTAGTGAAGCGGAATGTACTAAAGGCGACAAAAAAAAAATCAGTCCTTGAAGTGTAAGTGCTTTGATAGCAATTGGTGGAGAAAAAGAAAAGGTGGAGAAAGAGGTGAAGTATGACAGATGGAAAGGGCTTAGTAAAGAGAATAATTGGAAGAGCCTTTGAGAGAGTTTTGAGAATAATCACTTCTAAATTTCTTAATTGTTTATAATTGCCCCATAACCTCCAAGGCTCTCATATTTATACGAAACAAGTGTGCTTTCTTAAGAATAGTTGGGAGAACACGTTCAATTATAGAAGAACGTCTTGTCATGGAAGAGCATGTTAAAGAACGACTTATGGGATATTAAGAGAATGACCATGTAGTTAAGTAGTGAGCGTATGTTTTAGATAATGGAGTAATGATATTTGATAGTGTACTTCGTGCACTTTTTTGGAAGAAAAAAAGAAAAAGGTAAAACACATGTATTCCAAGGAAAGGTTAAGATGAAGTTTTTTTTAACTATCTCTATATTTGAGTCACTAAGCCAAGCTCTCTAGAGCATCCTAAATATGAAGGTAAGTCATAAATCCTACAATTTATTCTGAATTACTTTTACTTCCTTATGTGAAATAGTTGCTCCAATTTTATTCTTATAACTATTCCACATTTGCTCCTATTATATAGCATAACACTTCGAGAAATAATAATTAGTCAAAATTGAGCAATCGCATTTTTCTCCTATATAAAAGTTCTTATAAGGAGTTTTATGCATGAAACAAGAAGATTTTTATGCATGAAACAAGAAGATACACATAAAATAAGCAAGGCAACGCTTTTATATATATTTAAAGAATAAAGAATAGCTTTGTAAATTTATACATTTAATTTTTTTTATTATTTTTTTGTTGTTGTTATGTGTTACACACTTAGGAACATCTTTGGGCGTTTCCGCACTTGGAATGTCTTTGAACATTTCTACGCTTGAAACGTTCCTGCTAGTTTCTATGCTTAGAACACTTATGAAACACTTAGTGTAATTTTACCCCTCGCATGAAAATTTTATTATTGAAAATAAAAATTCCATGCATAATTGGAATATTGTGATTAAAAATAAACCTTGGTATGTGCAAAAAAAAAAAA
Organism: Theobroma cacao; assembly: GCF_000208745.1. Taxonomy (NCBI): domain Eukaryota; kingdom Viridiplantae; phylum Streptophyta; class Magnoliopsida; order Malvales; family Malvaceae; genus Theobroma; species Theobroma cacao. The sequence continues at coordinate 18,310,011 of NC_030855.1, forward strand.
TAATGCAAATAAAGCTATTGATTTATTTCACATCGTGGGAAAAAGAAGAGAAGGTCAGGAGTCAAAATTGAGCATTTACATTTTTCTCTTATATAAAAGTTCTTATAAAGAGTTTTATGCATAAAACAAGAAATTTTTATGCATGAAACAAGAAGATGCACATAAAATAAGTAAGGCAATGCTTTTATATATATTTAAAGAATAAAGAATAGCTTTGTAAATTTATACATTTATTATTTTTATTATTATTTTTTTGTTGTTGTTATGTATTACGCACTTAGGAATATCTTTGGGCGTTTCCGCACTTGGAATGTTTTTGAACATTTCTATGCTTGGAATGCTCCTAGGAGTTTCTAAGCTTAGAACACTTATGAAACATTTATAGCATGCTTGGTTCACTAGAAAGAATAGAATGAGAATAGAATAGTCATTCTAAGAGAATATAATAGAGGAAGAATAACTATTATATAGATTAGTTCATGGGAATGGAATAGAATAGGAATTGTTATTATTACTTATTACATTGTTTGGTTGGCAGGAATAATTTTAAGAATGGTTAAGGAACAATGGGTAAATGATAAAAATACCCTTTATTAAAATTTAAAGATTTTTTAATTAAAAAACAAAAAAACTATGATGAAAACAATACTCTTTATTAAAATTAAAGAATTTTTTTTGTTAAAAGATAAAAATATTCTGAGTAATAAAATCAAAATAACTTTTACTATAATTAAATAATATTTTCAGCAAAATACAAACATATTTTTATTACAATTAAATAATATTTTGTATTAGAATCTAATTAAATCTATTATTATAATTAAATAATATTTAATATTAAAAGATAAAATATATTCTTCATTAAATTTAAATAATACTATGTAATATTCTTTATTACATTTATCATATTCAAATAATAATATTAAATAATATATTTTATAATAATTATTATAGTTAAATAATATTAATATAATAAATAATATTTACATATTTTAATTTCTTTTTTTTTTTTAAATTGAAGTAAAAAAATTTTGTTTCTTTTGTGCTTTAAAGAGAGAAGGAGTGAGGAAGAGAGAAAAAAAAATAGGTTTAGTATTTTTTATAAGGTAAATTTTTAAATTGTAAAAGGATATATTTGTCTAATCAACTTTTTTTCTTTGTTTCAATAATTTGGAATAGCCATTACCAAGGGGGGCCTTGGTAATGGCTATTCAGGCTTCTCTTAGAATAGCTATTCTTCAGAATAGTCATTCCATTGAACCAAATGCAGTTTTATCTCAATAATGAAAATAGGGGAGGAATGACTATTCCATTCTCCCCAACCAAACATGCCCTTAGTGTAATTTTACCCCTTGCATGAAAATTTTATTATTGAAAATAAAAATTTCATGCATAATTGGATTATTGTGATTAAAAATAAACCTTGGTGTGTGCAAAAAAAAAAAAAGAATGTAAATAAAGCTATTGATTTATTTCACATCGTGGGAAAAAGAAGAGAAGGTCAGGAGTTGTTGAAGGGACAAGATATTCTCCTAAAAATGATTGTCCATATTTCAAATAAAATACAAACAGATTGTTTAATGTTTTCTCTTTTGATAAAAGTCGTTAACTCCATAAATAATTAGAAGAATAACGAGCAATCAATAATATATCATGAATTACATCATCATTTTAGAACAAGTATCACAACATGAAAATCTCTATTTATGATCATACAAACAGCTTTACATCAACTTGACAAATAAAATATTGGAATAAGAAAAGAAACAATGGTGCCATCATAATGTGGAAATAAGGGTGATACAATCGACACACATCTTACACCAAATTACCACCTTATGATGTGACATCTAAGCGTTGTAAAGACACTTGGATGTTATGAAAGACACCAATCGTGGCGAGATTGAAAACCCCACTAAGGTGAATCACCAATCTTGGTAAGGTTGAAAACTTCACTAAAGTGAATCACTAATCTTGTCAAGGTTGAAAACCCCACTAAGGTGAAAAATAGCTAAAATCTCATTTTGGTTGGCTAAGCCAAAGATATTAAAACCTCTTACTCTTTAGAAAGAGCCTAGAGAAATAAGCACTCCTGTTTAAGAAATAATTATTTATTAACTCTCAACTCTGAATATGAATAATAACTAAACCTAAGGGTCCTATTTATAGTATTATAAGCCCACATCCTAAGAAAACTCTACTTCTAGTTGTCTAATATAATTAGAATAATTAACAAGAGATTTAAACAAAATATGTGTTCTATTCCTAAATAGAACATGACTATCCTAATCAAATACTAATTCTTGAAAGTTTTAAAATAAAAATAAGAAAGAATCCTAATCTAAATAAAATAAAGAAAATAAATCCTAAATAAACTAAATTAGCAAAAACTAAATACAATCATAAACGCTCATGCGTTATTCTCCTCGGGTCAGAAAAAAACTGAACTTTGACAAGTAAGCCTTGACATACTTCTCGTTGATGTTTGAATCCATATATTGTCATATTCCATACCAACCATTTGATCAATTCATCCATTATTTTGAAGGTTGTTTTCCATTCATCTCCAAGTCGTATTTGAATTTGTTGATATCCTTTCTTCAAATAGATCTTCAAAAACACTTTAGAGCCAATGAACATGTCATCCAATCGAGGGATAGGAAAATCATACTTAACTGTAGTCTTGTTAACGGCATGGTTGTCCACAAAGCTTCTCGATAAGTTTCCCAAACTTTTGTTGATCAATTTTGTTTGACCATGCTTGGATAAGGATGAAGATACTTCATTCTCCTTAGAGTCTAATAAGAGACATAAATGGTTTGACTCACGATAAGCTTTATTTAAACCAGACATAGTGCTAAGTGCTTTATCTTCCTCTTGTCTCTTTGGTCGATTTTCTGGCTTTAATGGAGTCAACATAATTTTTACTCCATCCTTAATGAAGGAATAAGTATTTTTGTATCCATCATGGTGAGCTCGACGATCATATTGCTATGGGCGTCTTAACAACAAGTGACATGCGTCCATTGGAAAAACATCGCACCAGACTTCGTCTTCATACTTATTTTCAATAGAGAATTGAACACAACAGCGCTTTGTTACCTTAACTTCATTTCCTTTTCTCAGCCATTGTAGCTTGTAAGGATGAGGATGTACTTCAAGTGGAAGTTTCAACTTTTCCACCATGTAGTTGGCAACAACATTCTCACAACTTCCACTATCAATAATGACATCACAAACCTTCCCTAGGGATGTGCACCTTGTATAGAATATGTTGTGACAAAACCAACTTTCATCTTTAGTCATTATGCAGTGTTAAGGTTACGACGAACAATAAGAGCTTCTCCATGGTCAGTAGAAACTTCTTTTATCTCCTCGTCATCATACTCATCATAGACTAATTCTAATTTTTTCCAATTCACATAATTTTCTTCTTCAGAGGATAAATTTTGATGAAACGGGTTAGTGTCATTCTTTTCATCACAAGAGCTATTATTGTTGATTTGAGCATCACGTCTTGCGAGTTGCTCTTGTAATTCTTGAATTTGCTGACGTAGTTCTGCAATCTCAATCTCGTGATGATTTTGACTTCTTGGCGGCATTTTATTGTATGATGATGATGATGTGGTGATGTAGAGAAAACAAAAAAAAATGATGATATAACTTATAAAGCAATAAATAAAATTACCCGAATATGGAGTATAGAAACTCGACAGCGATCCTAAACTTATACAGCGAACAATGATCCTCCCGCTCTGATACCAAGTGACGCCAGGGCGTTGTAAAGACACCTGGATGTTATGAAAGACATCAATCGTTGCGAGGTTGAAAACCCCACTAAGGTGAATCACTAATCTTGGCAAGGTTGAAAACCCCACTAAGGTGAAAAATAGCTAAAATCTCACTTTGGTTAGCTAGGCCAAAGATATTAAAACCTCTTACTCTTTAGAAAGAGCTTAGAGAAATAAGCACTCCTACTTAAAAAAATATTATTTATTAACTCTCAACTCTTAATATGAATAATAACTAAACTTAAGGGTCCTATTTATAGTATTATACGCCCACATCCTAATAAAACTATACTTCTAGTTGTCTAATACAATTAGAATAATTAACAAGAGATTTAAATAAAATAGGTGTTCTATTCCTAAATAGAACATGACTATCCTAATCAAATACTAATCTTAAAAGTATTAAAATAAAAATAAGAAAAGAATCCTACTCTAAATAAAATAAAAAAAATAATTAAATAAAATAAANCTCTTAATATGAATAATAACTAAACTTAAGGGTCCTATTTATAGTATTATACGCCCACATCCTAATAAAACTATACTTCTAGTTGTCTAATACAATTAGAATAATTAACAAGAGATTTAAATAAAATAGGTGTTCTATTCCTAAATAGAACATGACTATCCTAATCAAATACTAATCTTAAAAGTATTAAAATAAAAATAAGAAAAGAATCCTAATCTAAATAAAATAAAAAAAATAAATCCTAAATAAACTAAATTAGCAAAAACTAAATACAATCCTAAATGCTCCTGCATCATGATGGCTTTGTAAGTTTTGGAATATACTAGTTGAATGTATATCTCTATTTTTTAAAGGTATTATACGAAAAGGAAGGCGGTTCGCAAACTATTATACAAATCCTGGAAAAGGGACTCTAACATTAATCTTGTTACAAGAAACTTTTTTTTTTTTTTAAGATCGCATTTTATTTATTTATGTATTATGCTGAACTTGAGTAAGAGAAAGAACTGTTCTAGGATTTTTGTTTTCTTAGTTGGGCAAGTACGACGTGGGTTTATTTTAGACTTGAACACCTTACAATTTTTTTTAAAAAAAGTATGATAATAAGAAATATTCAAAATAAGAAAGCGAAGTAGAGATATACTTAGAAAAGCAATGAGATGTAGAAAAAAATTTGATAAGAAAATTTAAAGTATTAAATTCCTACAAAGAGAATTATTCCCCAAACTCTATAAATAAAAGAAAATAGTTTTGTAAAATTCACAATCAATTTCTAAGTTTTTTCCTTACGATTTCTTTAAACAAGTATGTTCCCTTTTCAGCAATATATTTTTTTTATTTGTTGTAGTGTAGCGTCATAGGGAGGAAAAGAAAAGATTTTTTTTAATTATTGTCGTTAGCTTTTCCTAAAGAAGTTTTTTTTTGCATATGTTTAGTGATTTATATATATATACTTATTTGTTTTGTTTAACATAGAGGTAAGAATAAACAAACAAACATAGGGCAAAGATAAGAACAAATAAATAAACATGAAATATTATTATAATTTGGAGGACGTAATAGTACTTAGGTAGAATGATAATGCATAAATAACTTATCCAGTTGTCTTTGTTGTTCGTGCTTATAGAAATTTTGTTGCGTTATCTTACGGCCAAGACTCATTTTACCTTAAAAGTTTGTTATGGTGAGCCTAATAGGGCTACTTTGGGAAAGAAAAGGAAAACTATTGCTGCAACTTCTCTTTCCAAGAAATGCGAGTAGGGAGAACTTATGAAGTACCTCCTATGCTTGAAAATTAAGATGTTGGTGTCATTAGAGAAGGAAGAGAAAATTGCTTTTGGGAAGTAGTGCATGCAAAACAAGTGGATAGGCATCCATGTGCGTCTATTGGCTATCATTAGTGAAATCACTCCAGATAAAAGACGGTCCATCAATGTTTCTTTTCTTGGGGGTGTTCTGAATACTACTTATAATACTTTTTCTTTTCTAGAAGTGTTCCAATATAACTCACAATACTTCTTCTTATCCTGAAGGTGTTCCAAATACAACTAGCAACGCATCTTCTTCTCTTAGAGTGTTCCAAATACAACTCGCAATACTTCTTATTTCCATGTGTTGTCTTTTCTAGTGATAGAACATAAACTTAATGCTTTTGACATTCATTTGGAAGACTTTAATAGCATTTCAGTCTTGCCACAAGATGTAACACTTGGAGCTTTTCGAACGTATAGATGGCTTCAGTGGGAGATCGAAAGATGGAGTTACAAGGAAAATTAGACAGTTTTTCCAATTTTAAGAATGATAAATCTTCCTCTCCTCTGAACTTTTTGTTCTTGTTCTTCTTTTGTAAACTTGTGTTCCATAGTAAACACTTACTTTGTTTTCTTCACGGTTTTATTTCTTCACTTGTAAACTGAGATATTTTATTCCATATTTCATTCTTTGCAAACATATAAATGTTTAACATGTATCACTATTTGCAAGCAAAAAGGGATTCTTGACTTCACATTAACGAAAATAATCGTTAACTTAGTATGAAAGAGAATAACGCATCTTTTATATGAGAGTTTAAAGTTGCGACCTATTTGTAAATAACAAGCTATGGTCAAGAAGTGAGCGATAAAGCTTGCAATCAATAGCATGATATCATTACAACCAAATTATGAGCATTAAAGCTTGTGATTGAAATATAAGTGATGAATTACATGGTCAAAGAATAAGTGATGAAGCTTTCTATCATGTGCAGCAATAACATTCTAGCAAAAGTAAGAGCGATAAAGTTTACAGTTGAAATATAAGTGATGAATTATATGGTCAAAGAATGAGCGATAAAGCTTGTGACTACATGCAACAATAACATTACAGCCAAAGTAAGAGCGATAAAGCTTGCAGTTGAAATATGAGTGATGAATTATATGATCAAAGAATGAACGATAGAACTTGTGACCAAGTGCAAAAATAACATTACAACCAAAGNTAAAGCTTACAGTTGATGTTAAAGTGATGAATTATGGTTAAAGAATGAGCAATAAAGCTTGTGACCAAGTGCAACAATAATATTACAGCCAAAGTAAGAGCGATAAGGCTTGCAGTTGAAAAATGAGTGATGAATTATATGATCAAAGAATGAACGATAGAACTTGTGACCAAGTGCAAAAATAACATTACAACCAAAGTAAAAGTGATAAAGCTTGCAGCTGAAATATAACTTATTTATTTTGCAAATATCAAATATTGAATACATGAAATAATCAATAGTAAAAATCATAGACATATCATGGATGAGTAGGAAACCAATTGTTCTAGATCATTTTGTTTCCAACCATTATTTATCCTGCTTGCACCCTCTTATAAAATATTTTGCTTAGATCTCTACATTCAGCAAATGAATGACCAACTGTATGATGATAGTCACAACACCTTGAATTGGACTTTTCTTTTGTTGTTGATGGTTGTGAAATGTAAGGTAAGTTCACTTATCTATCCTTTATTCATTCGTGGAGAAACGCTCTCACTTTATTTAGTGGGATTGAGAATGGTGATGGAGAATCAATTTCATCTTATTGTCTTCTTCTTAGATTGTCTCTTCTATGACGTAGAAGAGGTTGATGGTCTCTTTTTTCTTTACCTTCTCCTTAAATTGAATTTACTGTTAGAGTATTTCTCTTTTCAAAATGACTAGCTCATTTTTGCCTAAGAATCATATTATTGGTCCGCCATGCAGCTTCGACTAAAATAGAAAAAGTAGGAAAAGGTAAGTTTTCCAAATGCAACCTATATTCATCAAACATACCTTAGATGCAGACTTTGATTAGCTCTTTCTCATTATAGGAATCTTGTACGTCCATTATCCTTTCTCTGAAGCGTTGGTTGTATTCCATGAGATCTTCCCTAAAATTCTAATGCTCTCTTCCCAAGTCAACAAGAGTAACTTTTTCTTAGGTAGAGAAGAACTTTTCCCTAAACATCCTGCACATTTGAACCTATGATTACACAGAACCGAGAATGAGATTGACATATAGCCCTTTTGGATAAGGGACTTGGAGAATTCCTTTAACTTCAAATCATCGTCTAATCTTACTTCAAGGGTTTTCACAAACTTCATGACATGTTCTTAAGCGTCACTAGTCTTGCCATTGAATTGCTTAAATTTTAGGTTGGTGTAATCCTTGAGATATGGCTTGGCAGTTATGCTAGCAGAATATGGCAACTTAAGATTAAACTTTAAAAAGTTAAAACTCTTATTCTTCTAATCGAGTAACTTTTCTAGCTCTTCATTTGTGACAAAGCTCTTAGTAGAGGTTGAAGGAGTTGTTGTAGTAAGATTGCCAACAAACAAAGGATTAGTGGTATTAAGGAGTGAGTCAGTCATGCTTTATACATTTCCTCTATTTTCGTTCATATTGTTGACTACATTAGCGACATTTTCACCATTATGGGGTGGCATGGGTTGAGGTTGAGAAGTTGTGGCAATTGAGGATACAACTTGGCGATGGTCTCTATCATTCGCTTATTATTTTCCTCTAGCACTTGCATCATTTTTTAAGAAGCTTGAAGCATTTTCATGAGCTCTTGGACATAAGTAGGGATGAGCGTTTCTTGGCTGTTAAGAGAACTCTCCATATCTTCTGAAAAAGGAATTTTTCAACAACTTTTTCACTTATTACAATCACTCTTCTCTAATATAGTTGCCAAAATGTAAAGGGTTTTTCTAATACAGAAAGATGACGTATTGCAATAAGTGAAGCGGAATGCACTAGAGGTGGCAAAGAGGAAGACTGGAGTCGTTCTTGAAGCGTAAATACTTTGGTGGCAAGCTTTGAAGAATAAGAAAAGGTACAGAAAATGGTGGAGTACAGTGGATGGAAAAGGCTGAGTAGAGAGAATAGTTGGAAAAGCTTTGAAAGTATTTTAAGAAAAATCTCTGTTGAATTTCTTAATTGTTTCTAATTGCCCTCAACTTCCAAGGCTCTCATATTTATACTGAATAGGAGCACTTTCTTAGGAGTAGTTAAGAGAACACGTTCAATTATGGGAAAATGTTCTTGTCATGGAAGAACACGTTAAAGAACGACTTATGGGATATTAAGAGAATGATCATGTAGTAGGGTAATCGGCGTACGTTTTTGGTAGTGGAGTAGTGACACTTGATAGTGCGCCATGTGCACTGTATTGGAAGAAAGAAAGAAAGAAAGAGATAAAGCACATCTATTTCAAGAAAAAGTTAAGAAGAAGTCTTCTTAACTATCTTTATATTTGAGCCACCAAGCAAACTCTCTAAAATATCCCAAACGTGAAGATAATCTATAAACCCTACCACTCGCTCTGAGTTGCTTTTATTTCTTTGTATAAAATAGTTGCTCCACACTTGTTCCTAAAACGTTTCACGCTTGTTCCTATTTTATAGCACAATACTTCAAAAAATAATAATTAATCAAAATTGATATTTATAGCTGCCTCATGTGAACGTTTTTTTTCTTCCGACTTTGTGAGAGGTAGTTCATTATTCTTTTACCAAATTGGGTTTGGGATTGTAGAGATTGTAGCCATGCTTTTTGCATTCAAGAAATAACTAACAATTACTATAAACTATAGCTTTTCTTGGATAAAATACAAGTATGAAGTGTCATACTTATCATTGGAGATTATTTCAGCGGCTTAGTTCTTATGGGTATTGCTAATTTGTATGACAAAAGACTAGAAAAGGTTGAGAGGGACAAAATAATGACAAGGTTTTATAAGAAATTGTGTTTCTTAATTGAAAAGTTCTCAAAATTTTCACCTAATTCTGCAGAAAGAGTAGAAGTTTATATATATGCATGATGCTTCTAGAGCTGCTCTCGCTGTTATATTATAAAATGGATACTATTAACATTGAACAGGCACAATACACATGTATTGTAGGTGGTAATTATGTGGTAAAAACCAAAAAAACACTCCCAAGAAATTTACGGACAAATATCAGCAAACACCACCAGTTACAAATCAGCATTGAGCTGTTTTCAGATATGAAGAGGTGTATGTCATCTCAAACCATCTGGTATTGGATTTTCATCATCGCATGAGACCTCATCCAGCATGTCAAGAAATCCCTTCCTAGCAGTCCTTTGAACTGCAGAGGCATTATAACGAAGTCCAAAAGTTGACACTGCTTCAAACTTTGTCCATAACTCTTTCTTCAGAGTACTCTCACCAGGACGTTTGCCTGCCTGCATTGTGCTCTCAGGTTCTTTCCACATTGGAGTACTTTGTACGAGTGCCAAGTTGTTGCAAGTATTTTCTGCAGAAACAAGAGAATTTGATGTTCAATTTACTGCTGAAGAAAAAACATCAGTGAGTTAATTTAATTAATCATAAATATAACAAAAAGTACCTTCGTTAAACGCTTTGTTTTGCTGGACACCATCTGTAACATCATTTCCTTTTGTCAAAGGCAATTCCGTTTGTTGATTTAAAGCACATGGGATATGCAAGTGGTGATCAGAGGCAACATTGTCCATGGATTTCTCATCTGGTGGCTCCAACAAGATGCAACTTTTAGGAGGTGAGAACAACCACGTTGGTGAGGATTCCAGCTCTTTCTTCCCAATTTCTGATTTGTAAGTTTGTTTTATGCCCAGTAGTTCTGGATACTTCAAAGTCAGATCCGCAGTAGCTTCACTGCCAGAGGATTCAGAAAAAGCACTGTTGCTAATTCCAACAGGAAACGGGGTAGACTTGCGCACTCCATAGTCGCCTCTATGCGAGGACTTATGAATCGGTTCAAGCAGCACACAAGATTTAGGAGGCGACATTTTTAAGCATGGAGTCATGACAAGCATAGAATGGTTTCTTCTTGATAACACTGGTGAAGAAACAAACCCACACTTCAATGTCTTCTCTGTTTCAGCCACAAAAGGATCAGAAGGCTTAATCGGCGTTGGCTTTACGGCAACACCTTCAAGCAAATCGTCATTTTCATCCCTAGGAATGTTGAGAAAAGATGGCAGCTCAACAGTAGATTTGGAAGCAATCCTTTCAAATACTGATTTAGACGAATCACGCCTCTTGGAAGACAAAGCTTTTGACATAGGAAGAGGTGTAAGCAGAAACAGCTGTCTACCTCCCTCAACATTGCAGTCAGCAACACGCCAAGAAACAAGGGGAGAAGGAGATATTAACGAGTCCAATGTGGTTTCTTCTGGACTCCCAACATCAAAGCATTCCTTTTCATTTACATTTACAAAAGGAACAGTTTCACTTTCCAAACGTTGTCCAGGCTGATCTTTGTAGTCCCCAGCAGAAGGACTCGAAAGCACCTTTTGAAATCTGGGAACCCACCGCTGCAATTATAGAACACGAAAATCCATGTTATTCCTGCAACAAATATATATATATATATTCAAATTCAAGCGATATATACTTAAGAAAATTAAACTAAAAGATTAACCTTTAAAGAGGAAAGCATCTCGGACAAGACATTCGTGAAAGATTCGATTTCTTTTCTCCCATTTCCGCTTGTTGCCTTAAGCTTAAAAGCTTCCGCAACAAGTTCATCAATCTGCCATTGCAAAACATAGATTGGTGTATATCAGTTTAGGTACAAATTTATTGAAAAGCTTATAACAGGTAAGTAAGCAACTCGTATTCTCAGGGGAAAAAAGATAATGCAGCAATTAGATTGCAAAATCTAAGGAATCCATCTAACACATACAAAAAATTAAATAAAATAAGTAATAAAATGAAAAAGTAAAACCTTGATAAACTCGGATAATTTTACATGTAATTTTAGCATATCTCCTCAGGAACCAAACAGAAGCTAAACCCTAAACAACAACATTGAATCATAACTGGGTACCGAAAAGAAAAACTTAAAATTTTAGTTTTGGTCATACCTGGCGGAGGAGAGAGGAAAGATCGGATTGAACGAGAAGGAGGCGATCGAGGGAGTCGTGCTTTTGAATCTTGTCTTCGTCGACCATTTTCTTCTTCGGAATCTCCGATTTGGAGAAACTCCTTGTACTATTGTTATTCGATACATCTCTCAGCGGTTTCCTCACGGATTTCGCTTTCCATTCCGTTCTCCTCATCCTTTCCTTTTTCTTTTTTTTATTTGTGGTAATTTCCAATCTAGAATTTTCCCCTTTCTTTCTCCCTCTAGATTTTTTGCCGTTTGCTTTTTGAATTTTTGATCTGACTCTCTGTAGGGCGGGCTATTTACTTTTATGTTTTTTAGGATCCGAATGTTGAGACGATGGGCCGGGTTGAAGAGAACAAAACAGACCGAAGTTAATGTATGGCTAGCTCATGACAATACATCTTATTCACAAAATAGACAAAAATAAATAAAATAAAATAATTATTAAATAATTCGGTAGATAATGAAATAAAATAGTAATAGTTATTATAATTTATTATAGTTTGGGTAGTAAAAATAACTTTAGAATAAGAAAGAAATAGAAAATAAAAAGATAAAAATATTTATTATTATATATTATTTTTTTCTTATTTTAAATATTAAATAATTTATAATTTATTTAAAATATT
>NC_030855.1:18323429-18351750 GCF_000208745.1 Theobroma cacao
ATTAATTTTAAATTCAAAATATTTTATAATATATAATTAATAACTTAACCTTTTTATTATAATAAGATTTATTTTTCTCTCTTTGCATTTTTCATTTTTTAATTTAAATTTCACTTAAAATTTTAAAAATTAATATTTTAAAATATTAAATTTTTATTTATAATTTAAATATATTTTAATTAAAATTTGAAAATATTAATAATTTTTAAATTTTAATTTAAAGTATTAATTTTATAAATTTAAGTGTGTAATTTTTAAAAATAAATAAGGACATTTTAGTTCAAAATGTTTGAATTTTATTCCCATGGGTGTGGAATACCTAATACCATGGGAGAAGGTGGTATTTGCTATTCCAAGCTTTTGCCAAATTTTGAATAGCCATTCGTTCCACAAAAGCAAACCAAATAAGGAGATAAAATTTTGTAAGGAATAGAGGGGGAATGGCTAACCAAACACGACCTGAGGGAAGTAGTATTAGTTATTCCAAGATTTTGCCAAGCTTTAGAATGAATATTTCTTCCTCCAAAAACAAACCAAATAGGAGACAAAATTTTTTAAGCCATTCCTCTAACCAAACAGGCCATAAAGGTCTTAAGGTGAGTTTAATTTTCAACCAAGTGACTCGATAAAAAACTGAATTACAAGGCATTATCCCTTCCATAGTTAATAAAAGGATGAATGATCTCTAACAACAGTTGAATAACTTTAAATGTTTAAAGTTAAATATTTAAAAGAGTTAATTTTTTATTAAAATTAAAACAGTGAGGTCTTTTTATATTAAAGTTAAAGAAAAAAGAACAAATAAGAAAAGAAAATTCATAAGTAGATATTATAAATTAAAAAATAATTGTAATGACCCACTCACACGACTGTTATCGATACACAAGTCATATAAACAAGCCTACACAACCAACTAGCCTTCTAAGCATTTTATTTCACCTATATTTTCTTCTCCTCACATTGTCATTACTACTCCAATTAATTTTGTCAACCATCAAAATCATTGTCTCATCCATAATCCACATCGAAATAATGATAACCAAGTAATAGTTCAAAGTGTTTCGATAAACACAACTCCACATTTTTAATTTATAATATTTAAAGGTCTTAGTCTCAAAATAGTTTCAAACACATTACTTCTTACAATTTAAAAACGACTCGACAACTGGACAACGGAGTGACACAAAGAAAACTAGGAGATGCCATTACCTACCTAGTTGAAAAAGGATTCCTCGCAAACGATGTCTCCAACTATTTATTTATCTGCACATTAAATAACATGGGTGACTTTAACAAATTCAGTGATCATTGGCTCCGTGAATAGGCAAGGAGGGGAAACAAACATAAAGGTGGAATATTTTTAAATCTAGGAATAAGTGGTGGAAATATAATCAATTAACTGTGAGATTTTTATGCCTTACAAGTCTTAAAAAATATCAATTCATAAGTAAAAGCACATATGGTAATGGTTATAATTAGCATGCTAGAAAATCTTTTAACTTCAATATCCTTCCAACAGTAAATCTAATGGCAAGTATAAAATGAGAAATCTTAAACATAAAATACAAAATAACCAGTTGTCAATGAATACGTAAATTTCACTTGCCATTTGAAAACTAAATTCAAGAATTAATGCCATGCTTTGTTTAATAAAAATTCATAAGTGAGCATAAACATCGGATAGGTTTAGTACAACCCTTAGTCTTACTCTTTCATGTCAATAACATCAATCACCTACTCATAGAAACTACCCATATCACCAAATATAAATCGAGGCTTTAGGGTCCCCTCTTTAATCAAGTATCTGTAGACACCCATTCAAAATCAATCAAAAATATAAATAATAAAAAAAAGGAAAGAGAAGAAAACAGGGGGAAGATTGAGTGTGTACTCAGCCCCCCTCTCCGGTAAGTCATTACGGGCACTTAAATCCCCTGAAAAGTAGCCGAATTTTGGGGAATAGTTACCTTCGGCAATTAGCCCCATTTATGCTCGAGCCTTGTGAAATCATGCTTAGAAGAGCATAATTTTATCACTGGATTGTCGAAATTTTTGGACAATCCAGCTCTTAAAAGGAGGCCGATAGTGGGGAGAAAAGGGAAGGCTTTTTGGGTAGTTGAAATGAGAGAAATGATAGGTGTTTGCTACCGGTGCAAAAGAGAGAGAGAGATCGGTAAAAAGGGAGAGTGGGAGAATGAGTAGAGTTTGGAACCTAAAACTATGGTGAGAGAGAGCCGAAGAAGAAGTAGAAAAGTGGAAGCTTTTTAGAGAAATGGGGGTTGGTTTTAGAAGGGAAAGAGGAAGAAGAAAAGTTAAAAAAAAAAATCAGTTTATATAATTAGAATGAGAGCTTTCAAACGACGTCACATTGGTTGGAGAGGGCTTTTTCTTTTCTCCCAAGCGGTGCAGCAAGAGCAGACTTACCTTCATTGCACCATATAATGCGTTTCACGAGGCTTAGGCACCTGGAAGTGGAGCAGACCGGTGCTGCCCCCTTGGAGCTTACTTGAAAAATCAGCTTTTGGACATTTGGTTGGAGCCCATCAAACTAAAGGTCTTTGGGCTTGTTTTGGCCCGTTAGGTAATGGACCTTTTCCTTAAATGTTGATTGGACTTATTCTTGGGCTTGGCAATTTTTGATTTGCATGTTTATGATTTTTCCCTTTGTTTAGAAATTATGCAATATTTTCCATTTTATTAATATATTTACACATATGTGTTATAAGCACAAGATAGAACTTTGAAATATTATGAGTCATAAAAAATAGACCAAGTAAGATAATAATAATAAAACATATAACCACATAGGAAGGAATTAAATAAATAGAAGAGAAAATATATCTAATAAGAATAAATTAATTATATAATAAATAAAAAATACATGATGTAAATATAATTATTATAAAAATGAAATGATTCTTTTGAGTAATCCGATGATAGAATTTTACATAAAAGGGTAAAGAGTTGCCTCTTTCGAGTGAATTTTCTTAAGTGCGGAGTTCGAGACAAATTTTTACCGAAATGTTGGGATAAGTCCAAACTCCATACTCCAATATTCATTAACTTAAATAATCGTTGTTAAAAAATAATATATATTTTAAAAATAAATTTACATGAAGTTCGAGATGAATTCTCACCGAAGCGTCGAGATGAATTCGAATTCTATACTCTAATACCCATTAACTCAAATAATCATTGTAAAAAATAATATACATTAAAAAAATCATAAATAATAATAAATATATAAATAAAGTAATAAATCACCTTAAATTATTAAACATATTATTGTGTGAGTAATGAACCAACTAAATTAATAAATGCATTCATATAGATATCATCTTTTTATCCTGTCACAGCATACCACATTTATTTTGTTGTTACAGTGAGAATTCTGATGATGGGATTCCCTCGAAGAGCTCGTAGAAACAAGTTCTTTTGAGGACATCCCTAGGTGAGGAAAACTTTGAGACTTCACCAAAGAGTTGAGATGGTTTACGGATGATTTTCCAATAAAAGATTGTCACTATCATTATTTAAAATTGAATAAATCATGACATCATTTTTACGATTGCATCACGTGCATTCGTGAAACTAAATAAAAGACTCAATCAACTGACATAATAAAAAATTAATTAATAACTAAGGATTAAGGAAACATAAAAATAAAATCAAGGGTAGGCTGCAATAGGATAACTTAAGATTAAATGGTACCGTTCGTGGAACGGGCGCCACGGAGGTGCTAACCCTTCTCCGTGCGTAACTGCACTCCCGAACCCAACTCTAAAAAATGTAGATCAGCTCTTGTTCTTTTGACAGACCTAAAATCAATTTAGGACTTCGTTGATTAATATCGGGTTAATAGGTGACCAATCACACCTAAATAAAAACAGATTGGTGGCGACTCCAAGATATTTAGATTTTCACCCACGTCTAGCGGACGGGTTCCCGGACCCGCACGTTACGATAGTATCTATAATCAATAATCACTACTTTGTCCATAAAGACCACACTTAACCTTGCGTGGTAATAGGTCCTACCTCCGAGTGTCTCAATCATGTTAAAATAAAAATTGTCCCAATTTACTATATTTGCAAAACATGATAGATCAAAAATAGTGTAATCATAAATCAAATGTTATGCATAATTTATCTCAAGGCATGGCGTAACTATCAAATCAGCATTCTAAGTGAAAATCGACAATTTAACATTAAATCCATGAATCAAGTGAAGACCATTGGCCTAAACACCACACAAGCTTGCAAGGCATGATTTTGAAATGAAAAGCTCATCAAAGGTTTGTTTCCTCGTATTCAAAAACATGTAATTGTATACATATATATAATATATAGAAAACGGATTAAAATCCTTGTCATAATCACAAACAACTTAGGGTTTTCTATCAGCTCATACTTACCACAATTTCGTTCAACCATCAAGTATAACATATATATATATATTTCTAGGAATATAGTTTTAAAATTTAACGCCTATTTACCTCAATTGGTGGGATTTTTTACCAATATTACTAATAATCCCTTTGTAGTTTTATTTAATTCCACTAAATGATTTTCAACAATCTCTTTTCCTTTAACCCATTGCAATAAAGTACATTAAATTAATTACACAAGCTTAGCATTTCCTTGCAACCTATAGCTAATTATCATAAGTAGCCAAGTAATAAACCCTCTTCAACTTACCTCATGGGCAGCTTAATTCATCCAAGGCATAGTTCTTGTCATAAAAATTGGGAAACAAATGAAAATAAAATAATGCAAGTAAGAACATTAAGAAGTCTAAGGCGTGGTATCACTGTTCTTAAGAATAATTTTAGCCCCTTCGAAGTATAAAACATGGTGCAAAAGGACTGTAGCGGTTATCCTCCTAGATTCAACAAACCCTTCCTTATAGTTTGCACAAACTAGTAAGGGATGGCAAGAACAGCAGAAAGAAAGAACCTAGCTAGGAAGGAAATAAATCAGAGAAGACTTAAAAGAAGATAAGAGGCTTTTGTGTGTTGTAAGTGAAGTAGGGAGGTTGTATTTATGGACAAGAAATGAAGTGAACGTTGCATCAAATAAGGTGAACGTTGCATCAAATCATGGAGTTGAGAGAAACTTGGTCAGCATGTATACTTAGTCAGGTGTAGGTTGTACCAAAATCAGGAGAGTCATCAGCATGTTAGAGTACTTGGTCAAATAGACATTGGAGAGTCATCAACATGTAGAGTTTGAATTCGATTCAATCAAAGGCTAAGAAAATGTAGTACCTCATACTTTGAGGTGGTGGCTAATAATGCTTATTGGTTGCTAATTGAGGTTGATTACCAAGAAAAAGGAGTAATTCAGAAGTGAACTTGTGAAACCTCGACCTTTATAGACACGTAACTAGAAGTAAACGTGATAAAATGGACTAGGGGTAATTTCATCATTTTCTTTAGTGAGCCCCTAGAAGTATGCTTCCAAACATTATTAAGGCTTAAGTAGGCCTAAGGCACAAATGAATGATGAAAATAAGGATAAGATGACGAAGGAAATAAAAATAATGATGATTTCCAAGGTAAGGGCAAAATGGTCATTTTGCATCTCGGGTCTAAATTTTTAAGTTTTTGTGAACTTGAGTACTTCAAAACCATTATGGACTTTATCTCGCACAAAAAAAAGTAAAAAAATTGCATAAAGGATTGGAGGAAGACAAGCCACCATGTTAAGGGCATTTTGGTAAATTACATGAAAAATGGGATAAACTTTAGATACAAATATCTAAAGCTCCAGCAATTTCCAGTAGCTTCCAACCATTTCTTCTTCCCTTCCCATCTCACGTTTCTTCATCTCCATGGGAGCCTCCCACAAAGCTTTCATAGCTCTCTCAATTAACTTCAATTTTCATGCTTTTGAGCACTTTTTCATAAAACCTGTTATGCTCTTTCACTTTCTCACCTTAAAACCCTTAAAAAGTCTTACTTATATCTTCCTCTCACTAACTGAACATATAGAGAAAGAGTGAGTGATTTTCCTTATTAGGTTGAAGAATTTTGAATGAGAATTCAACTTCAAGGACTATCAGGGTGAGTATAAGTTAGGGTTAAATTTCTTTAGTTGTCGATAATGGCTAACAATGGGGTTTGTGAGTGTTTTATTGTTGAGGTTGTTTATTCACTCTTAGGGTGACTAGAGTGGTGTAAATAACTAGCCACTTAATGGCAATTGGAAACTAGTTAGGAATAACTAGTAGAACTTGATTTAGGAAAGAGCTTTTGGAATTATATTAATGCCAATTTGGGTTGGTGGTGATATTGTGTGTGTATACGTTCCAACAAGGCCTCACATGTCCATTTGGAGCATTAGTTGAGGCTAGAGTCAAGCAAAATAATCAACAAGACCGATGAGTGAACTTGCATCAAAGTGTTATTGGAAAATACGTATGTGTTGGGATGAAGCATTTAAATGATTTTACTTGGTTTTCATTAAATTATGCATGGGAACAAGCCCTTGATAAAATGTTTTGATGTTGTGAAAATGTGAAATATGTAAAAAGATAAATCCATGTGCTCTTATATTATGTTGGTATGTATATATATGAATATTTGTTGTGCATTGAAGAATAATGTTGTTTGATAATGATGACCCAGCTATGTGCGATGTGAGAATGCACATGAGCTGATGATGACCCGGCTATGTGCGAGTAGGGAGTGCGTATAAGCCAATGATGACCCGACTATGTGCGAGTAAGGAGTGCGCATAAGCCGATGATGACCCGATTATGTGTAAGTAAGGAGTGCGCATAAGCCGATGATTATGACTCGGCTATGACGATGAATGAAGTGGGGTGATGTACGTGTTTATGTATGTTTATATATGTATATGTGAAAGAAAGTTTATGATTATAATAAGTGATTGAAATGAATACTGAGAAACTGATTATTGTCAATGTGTTCACTTTGATGTGCAATATGGAAGGAATGGATTTTGTGGCATGTGAAAATCCCTTAATTTGTCATCTGCCCTGAATCTTGCTGCATTCTCACTGTAGCGAGAAACTGTCGAGTGGTGGGGGCACAAACCAGCCCTGTTTCTCACTACAACAAAAAAGAATTCTCGCTGCAGCGAGAAACTCTCGGGTATATCCAAAATTCTGGTGCACTGCTTCCATTTTGACAACAATTTTGACCACCTTCCAATTAGAACTGGGCAAAGTGGTAAACATTAAAGTTGTAGCCCTTCTTCCCATATTTTTAATGGTCTAAAAATTAGGTCAATTGAACTTCTATAGTGGGAGATATGCAAGAAAAAATGAAACATATGCAAACTAAGACTGTTTCTCGCTGCAGCTAGAAACTTGCTGCCATGCTTGATTTTGACATATTTTTCACCCATTTAACTTCATGGATTGATCATGGGTTTTTGCAACACTATAAGGTTATTAATCAAAGTTTGAAATGAGGGGTTTTTAGTAAGAAATTAAATCAATTGCATTATTTTTGAAACAAGTGCATCATGATTTCTAAATTCTTCCTATCGATTGTTTGTTCCCTTCTTATGTTCACTCACTGATCTTAATACTTACGTTTTTAAACTTAATGTTTTCATATTCGAAGATAGGTGGGACCTAGATTGAGTGTCCACGTATGCTCATCCTCTCGGTAGGTACTATGGCATCTCAGTAGCTGTACCTTTACCCACGATCACTCCGCTGACGGTCAAGAGTATGTTCACGTATATGTAATATAATCCGCTAGAATCCATGTTATAAGTCAAATATGTAAATTTGATTACTGATGCCACTATGAGTTGGCAAACGGGTGACATTATTTTGACAAAATAAAATGGTGAGTATTGGGTCACTATAGAATGTTACTGAAATATTTTTTGTTGAGAATTACAGTATGTGATTTTAGAAATGATGGTTGGGATTAATGATCAGGATTGTATAAATAGGCTTACTTAGGCTTGGTGGGCTATGCCCATTGGGCCCATGCGGCGATCATAGCTCGAAATTTGGGCTGTGACAAAAAACTTATAAACAAAATTAAAGCCAAGGCACAAAAATTTCACTTGGGCCTAGCCCACATGTATACTCGTGCGTAGGGGAGGGGAAATTTGAATTTTCTCTAGGCTTATCTATCAAGCCCGGCTCTACAATATGTTTATTATGCCATTCTTACATAAGAATGTATGTTTGCTTACTTGGGTACCTCGAAAATTATTAAAGGACGACAATGTACCAAATGGTACAATTAAGTTGAATTAAGCCTTGAACTAGTCCAAATAGAGATTTTAAGATGAAATTTAGAATTTTAAAACCCCAGAATGACTTAAAATGATGATTCGGAGTTCGAGGATCGATTTGGAGTTAAATTGGAATTTTCATGACTTAGGGGCAAAATGGTCATTTTGCCACCCGAGGTTAAGATGTGAGTGTTGGATGAAATTTTTGACTAAGATTGATCATTTGGAGTATAATTTGAGTTTGAGAAGTGAAGAATTTTAATTTTGACGTTTTTTCCAAGATAAGGGTAAAATAGTAATTTTGCCATCCCAAGGGTAAAATTGTAATTTTACACCACCCAACACTTGTCCAGCACATGAATTTCACCCATTATTATCATGGATAATTGAAGGATTTTATGTGGTGGAGAAAGAAAGATTAATAGTTAAGAATTTAAAAATGGACCAATGGTAAGGTGACAAGTGTCAAGCTTTTATTTCTTTATTATTTTCCTTATAAATTAGCACAAAACCAGCCCATTTCTCTTCATTATGGTCGGCGTCACCAAGGAGAAGCAAGAAAAAGGAAGAACAAAACCCTAGGTGGAAAAATTCAAGGGAAAAGTGTGAAAATTCAAGGAAACAAGTGAAAAAAGGTAAGATTTTTCAATTTAAGCTTGAGATCTCTCTATCTTAAGCCTTTTGTCTTATTTTTCATGGTTGAATCACATGAAATCATGATGAATCCCTTGCTAACCGAATACTTAGAGGGAGGTTTTGATGCTTGATTTGGTTAGATTTTAATGTATTTTAGTGTTTTTAATTAGTTAGTAATGTGTAGCATGAAAAGCCAACAGGAAAAATTCACTTCCTCCCATCACCCATCATTGGCCGAATCGTCCATGTAGAGTGTGGATGGTGGATTTGATTTTATTTCAAGTGAATTGGTTAGGAAATGATGAAGTACGGTAAGAAAATCAAGTAGGAAAAATCATAGTGTTGATGCACCCACCATGACCGAAATTTCCAAGAGAAAATGTGAGGATGATTTTGCCACATTTCAAGTTATTTAAATTGTGTTTAATGATTTGGAGAATTGGAAGAGAAATGGAATTGTTTGGAATTGAATTGGACGTATTGGCTAATTAATCGGGTGATAGATCGAATTAGGTCAATACCGTTTTATTTAGGTACACAATTGAATTTGTGTAGAACACCGTGTTTAGATGATAATCCGAACAATTTGCATTCCATTTCATGCATCCATATAGTTTTATAACGGTTTAGCACCAATGTGGTAAATTGCTTGATTGTGCATTATGTCTAGGTGGTCAATCCTCCAATAAGGGTAAAAAAATTGTACCCGATGATCGATAGTCAGAGTACTCTAAAAAAATTCGACACCCGAAATAGTGAGTAACCTTATCATCATCTTGATTATCTAAAGTGAATTTTAATTCATTTTTGTGATTTTATGGAAAATGAATTTAAATGGTAAATCTTTATGTTTTATAAGCAAAAATGTGATTAAATTAAATGATTTTATAAAATTATCTTGAAATTGAATGATGGTTTTGAAAATTGAGTAATTAGAGACTAATTGCTGTGTTATAAATCATGGTTTGAATTGAATGGCTTATGACAATATTGGCATGAATGGTTGAATTCGTAAATGTGCTGAAAATGTATGAACTGTTGATTTGCCTTGAGAGGCTGTAAAATAAAATAATTACCATGTCATGCTATGGCAAATTTTATTGTATGGTGGGTTTAGCTTCTGCAGTGGGCGAGTTTTGTGAACCAACCTATTAGAGGGACACGGAATCCTGTTATATACGTACCTCGGTCAGAGAGGCGCATAGGGTAACTCCCGAGGTAAAACTTTAGAGTTCACTTCACGCCAAACCACCACATGAGGGTGAACTCAGCCAACGCCAAGGAATGGTTATGTTTTCAAAATAAAAACATGATTTATGCGTACATTACTTTTTAACAGCCTTGGCGGACTCGGTTGGGATAGCCCCCGGTCAAGGTATCCCTAACAACTGAGTATGAGAATGATTTTGGCACGAGCCAAACTTTTCAGGAAATCATAAGCCTTGTTGTTTATTTGGGTGAAATGAATCTATTTTATCTTATTAAAACGAGTTCGAAATGCTGTGAATCATTTTTATGCTAATCTATTTTATCTATCTCCATTTACTCGGCTTTAGATATTTTAGATGATATTTGTTTACTCACTGGGATTATATAATCTCACCACCCTCCTTTCCACCTATTTCAGGCTCAAGATAGTCGGTAGATAGCTCATTTCGTTAAGGGCTATAATTGGCTTTACTTCCTCAAAAATCGTAGGTTCACAGCCTTCGTTCACCTTTGTCATTTGGGGGCCCACGTGTCATTGTAAATTAAATTACATACCTTGACTATCTATATTACAGTGTATGAATTTATTTCGCTTTTACGCAACAAAAATTTCTTACAGATAACTCTATAAAAATTATTTTATAAGAAAATGAAATATTTTTTTGAATATTTTTATTATATTCAAATAGTCATAATTTCACCTTAAATGAATGTTTTAGACATCTAAACTTATTTTTAATTATGAAATATGTATCTTTCACTCGTATACTATATTTTTATATGGATTTTGAAATTTTCAGAAAAAATGATCAAAATACCCCTGTGAGACGAAAATTATTTTCTTTATTGTTTGGGTTTGAAAATAGCTTATAATCTTTCAAAATATGATATTATCAACTGTTGCTCGTAGGGGAGATAAGAAGACTGATATTAAAGCCTTGCGGGGTTTCAGTTGGCATGCTGGGTAATGAATGTCTATCGGAACATCGCGACGGTTGTCACAGGCTCGAGGAGAGTACCGGGTCGTGACATATCTCAATCTCATGTGCACGCGAGCCCACTTCTTTTTCTTCTTTACAAGAAATCTATAATGTGTTCGCTTATTTAAAGCACTGGCACTTTTATGTACCTTAGCAATGTGGGATGCTTGAATCTTATGAAATACACTAGTTTTCCAACAATCCCCCATATATTTCATAAGTTTTTATAGGAAGTCTTTATTGGGTCAAATTTCATTTAAATGTAATGCATCGTGACTGGTGCTTTTTAAGTTATGAATCGCCCCTAGAAAGAATAAAACATAAGTCACAGAATTTTGGTGAAGTTTGTACCTTAAATGAACCAAAATTCTTTATGTGAAATATAGTTTTCATCAATCACATTATACCCCCATAATTTCTACTGTTAAACCCGGTTTATGTGAATAGGCCATGCGCATGCCTAGTTATTCATAAGTGTTATAAAGATTTTATCATGATTTTTATAGGAGTGGCCCCACCTCACACTTATATAGGTGATTCCATCAAGTGTTTATTGTAGTTTAATACACTACCCATAAGAGATATGAAATTCATTAAGAGTTTAACTCAATCTATCTTGCATTGTAGTCTTGCATTTTTCATACACCATAGGAGGGACAATAATTTTAATAATGTATTAATGTATCAATAAATAACTTGTTATTACCTATATGAACCTAATTCATGAGATCACTAACCACATAGGTTGGGTTACTATTATTTGTTGATTTCTTCAATTGGCTTAAGTCTCATTCCCCTCGATGTAGTATTAATTAATTTTCTTCCCAAATGTTTAGTCAAAGGATCAACCAAATTCAGCTTTGACTTTACATAATTAATGTATATAATTCTATCTCTAAACATTTGCTTTACTACATCATGTCTCAAATGAATGTGTCTATTTTTACCATTGAAAATTTTGTTCTTTGCAATGGCTATTGCTTCTTGGCAATCACAATGCATAGACACAAAAGATGTTGGTTTCATTTCCAACGAAATATCTGCTAAGAGATTTTTTAACCACTCAGCCTCGTTGCCAGCCAACTCTAAAGCTATAAATTCTGACTCCATTATAGATTTAGCAATTATTGTTTGTTTGGCTTATTTCCAAGTTATAGCACCCCCATCAAAGGTGAATATATAACCACTTGTGGATTTTGTTAGTCAAATTAAACTTACTAATTCAAATTCTCTATTTACTTAAATACAAGTTTTCTTAGGTGATTTCATTTCAGCACATATCTCACATTTATTAAAGCATCCATTTTTAATACTAGAAATTAAACCAAATGATTGCATTTTCTTAATATAAAGAATGCTAATATGTCATAGTCTACCATGCCATAAATCAATAGAGTTAATCATGTAAGCAGGAGAACTATCATTTTCATTCAGAACATTGAAAATGTTAAGTACAAAGAGTCATTACGATATTGTTATATTAGAATAACACTTTTACCCCAACCTTACCTAATAAGGTCATATACACCAGGTTTGCCCTTATATTAGGAACATGAAGAACATCATTTAGAGCTAAGGTATTGCCAGATGTGAGCTTGAGAAGGACTTTCCTTTTACCAAGAACTTGAGCAGTTCGAGAATCATCAAGGTATATTATCTTTTCTCCTCCTCTTACTGGAGTATAGGAGGTAAAGACATTATTGTTTGCACAAATATACTTGGTAGCACTTAAGTCTACCACCCATTCCTTCACACTGGCCACCATATTGGCTTGTGAAATGACCGTAGCAATTACATCATCGGATTCATCTGCTTTGACCAACTTGACTCTTGGATTAGTAAGTTTGACATTTCCCTTTGCTCTATTCTTGCATTGTGCGGCATGATGTCATGGCTTTCCACAAATAAAACAACTATCCTTCTTTTTAAATGTGGGATGAGAAGCTTTGGGTTTATTGTCAAGTTTATAAGGATACCTTTGTTGACACTAGGTTCTACCTTGAATCAAATTGGCTTTAGTTGCAACTTCCTTTACTTTGGAAGCCTTAATCTCCCTCAAGTTGTGTCTTCAATGATGATGTGCACAATCAAGTCTGCAAGTGACAACTGTTTTTCCTTGTGTTTCAATTGTTGCTTGTAGCCATTCCATGATTCTGGCAGCTTTTCAATCAACAACCCAGCAAAGAACTCTTTTTGCAAGTTGATTTTTTCAACCTTCAAGTCATCTACCAGCTTGTGGTATTCATTGATCTGACTCTTGATGTCTTTATCATCTGTCATCTTCCAACGATAGAAGTTGCCAATAACGAACTTCTGTTTCCCAACATCTCCAGCAATATATTTTGCAATCATTGACTCCCATATTTGCTTTGCTTCTTTATAGGAACTGTATACATCAAACAACTTATTAGAAAGTGTGCTAATGATTGTATACCTATATATCTTATTTGCGTGCATCCATGGTTCCAACATCTTAACATCATTTGGCTTGGAATCAATTAGCACAAAAGCCACCCCATGAACATCAAGGATTGAAAAAATTCTTTCTTGCCATCTTTTGAAGTTTTTGCCATCAAAGACTTCTATTTTGGAAATATTTGGAAATGGTTTGGCATATGAAACCAAAGGCATAAGAGGAATGGTCAACAAAATGGGAGCCATGGTGGAACCATTAACGGTGGTGGTGGCAGTAGGGACAGAGGCAGCAGTACGAATAGTGGCAGCAGCATTATCAACTTGGGAATCCATTATCCTTAAGATTATTATAAAAATTGGGAAACAAATGAAAATAAAATGAAGCAAGTAAGAACACTAGGAAGTTTGAGGCGTGGTATCACTGTCCTTAAGGATAATTTTAGCCCATTCGAAGTATAAAACTCGATACAAAAAGACTGTAGCGGTTATCCTCCAAGATTCAATAAACCCTTCCTTATAAATTGCATAAACAAGTAAGGGATGACAGGAACAGTAGAAAGAAAGAACCTAATTAGGAAGGAAAAGAACCAGAAAATAAGCAAAGAAGACTTAAGAGAATATGAGAGACTTTTGTGTGTTATGAGTGAAGTAGGGAGGCTGTATTTATAGGTAGGGAATGAAGTAAATGTTGCACCAAATGAGATTAATGTTGCATCAAATCAAGGAGTTGAGAGAAACTTGGTTAACATGTCAAGTATACGTTGTAGCAAAATCAAGAAAGTTATCAGCATGGTAGAGTGCTTTGTCAGATAGATGTTGGAGAGTCATCAGCATGTAGAGTTTGAGCTTGATTCAACCAAAGGCTACGAAAACTTCAAAGAAAAATTAAAGCCAAGGAACAAAAAATTCAATTGGGTCTAGCCCACTTGTATACACGCGTGCAGAGGAGGAAATATGAATTTTCTCAAAGCCTATCCCGATCTCGTGTGCACGTGAGCTCACTTCTTTTTCTTCTTTGCAACAAGCTTATAGTATGTTTGCTTATTTAAAGCACTCACACCTTTATGTACCTTAGCAATATAAGATGTTTGAATCTTATGAAATACGCTACTTTTCCAACAATTCTAACACTTGATTAGCCCAACGTATTAAATTTGTCACAATAAGATTAAGCACTATTAATTTTTCTTGAACTTAAATTCTTTGAGGCTCAATGAAGAATTCCTTACCCAACATGAAATTTTCAACCTTAAGCTTTGATTTGGAAAACCTTAAACTTTCAGAAGAAAACTGTATATAGGCTTAAGCTGGTGCACAAATTAACCATGCAAAGCTTTTTTCCTCTTGACCAAGAACTAAGCTTCCAACTTCATCACCAGTTTCCTTTATTCTTCTTCCTTCAAGTCTCCAGCTTCAATTATGAAAATTTGAAAGTCCAATGCTCATGAAAGACTAGCTCTCTTAGTGTTGCAAATGGGCAGATTCCCCTATGTGGAATGCCTTTTCAACTTTGTTTGCTTCATTTCTCCCCATTGTTTGGCAGATTGCCCAAAGTTTGGTGGTTTGCATTTTAAATTTCTTATCCATTCCTGAATCCTTCGATTAAATTGCCTTATACATGCATTGGTTTGCAATATTTATTTATTTATTTATTTATTTGTCCCTTCTAACAAAGCCATGTGGCCATGTTTTTACATGCATAATTTTCCTTTACATAGGGCAGCCCATGTTTGTTCCTTCTTTGAATTGCATGTATATTTTGCCAAACTCTATGGCTTTAGTATAAAAGAATAGTAAATAATTAAATAGATAAATAAATAAATACTAGTTAGGTTTAACTGCTCATTAGTCCCCTAACTTTTACTAATCACAATTCTACCAATCAACTTTTTATTTCTTTGCAATTAAATCCTTCAACCATTCTTGGACTCCAATTATCTTCTGTTACTCTTCCTTTACTCATGCACAGGTAAAATATCCAATTTGCATTCCACCAAAAAATCACAATAATATTTAAATATATACATACTATTTTATACTCTATTTAGTAAAAACACATGGGCCTCACCAATACTTTATTTCTTTAAATTTTTTTCTCCCCCACTTTGATCAAACCTAACTCTTCAAAATTATCTTCCAACATTACGTCGTATTTTGTCACTTGACATAAAAATTAATATTATTTGTTTTATTATTTATTATTAAAATACTATTTTACTTCCCATGTCACCACTTTCAATTTCGCATATCTTCTTACATACGAACACCCATAATTCACCTTAATAAACAAAATAATTTTTATTAAATTATCATTCAAGGGTGGGATGTTACAATAATAATTGATTTTATATATAGACAAAAAGATATAGCGATTGGAGATTACTAGAATCATATTATTTTGATTGGAAAAAGGAGACAGTTGAGAAATAATAGCATATTGGGAATTGAGAAGTGATAAAAAAAATTAATATTTATTATGCACATAATTAAGAAAGTGAGAAAATATGTCATTTTGTTAATTATTTTGATTTTTAATGGGAAGTGAGATAAATAGTTATTTTTAATGAAAAATGAGATAAATAGTTGAGAATTAATAGAGATGTGGAAGCGAGAGAAAACAGATATTTATTAGGTATGAGAGAATAATTAAAAATTTTATTTATTATCTTAATTTTTATATATTTTTAATATAATTATATTATATTATTATTCTAAAATTGTGAGATCTATAAAAATTTGGAACTTAAAACCCCTGTTTTGGTGACTTTACCTAAAGTCGGCCTTGAATGGCCCAATACCAACAAATATCTAGAAGAACTAATTAAAGTGTTATAAAATGAAAAAAAAAACATTTTACTAAAAATTAATTAAACAAATAAGAAAAAAAATAATAATAAGATTGCATGTAAGATCTTTTAAATTTTGTAAAAATCATATTAACACACACTTACATTATGTGACACCTAATCAGGGTGACGCAAGCACCAATAATAACATTGAAAAAGAAGTTTCCCACACTGTACTGCTACTCAAGATAATTCAATATTAGAAAAATGGTTAGATTAAAAAGAGATGTTATCAGTGAAGAAATCTGGCTTCAAGTAGAAATGATAAACATGTTGCGACTTTTTACAGATGCTGATGAGATTGGGTTGGGTAATGAGTAATGATACTACAGCTTCTCTCTATTACTATTAATTGGATACTCCTATTATTTTTGATAAATTATCATCTATAGTTTTTTTTTTTTTTCCTTTTTTCGGAATTTTGAAGGCAATTAGATAAGCTAAGGCCTTGTAAATTGTAAATGTTCTCAACCGAGGCCATACTTTGTTACTCAATTGGGTTTGGGTCTGGACTCGGGATTAAGAAACGGGCCTAAAGTCTTTAACCTATAATCCAGAAAAGAGCTTAACCACGGCCCACCTTGAACCTAGACGCAAAACCCGTCCAATTCATCCCTACAGTGTTCAAAACCAATACGACGGCCTTGTATGGTGCGTCCCCGCCACGCTCTTTCTTTTTACAGGAAAAACCTGTATCACTAAAAAAAAAACCTCCCAAGTGGCCTTTTAACCATGGCGGACCAAGTTCAATACTTCATGGAAACCCAGCTTCCGAATCACCAAAAACACTACAATTCCTTCACTTTCCCTTCACTTCTGTCTCCAAACCCACAATCAACCCCTTCTTCACTCTCTCTTTTCACCAAAGCCATCAAGTCCCAGAAGCTGTTTCTGGACTCTTTGTTGCTCAAAGCTGGAGCTCTACTCTTCAGGGGGTTCCCTGTAGAGACAGCCAAGGACTTCAACGACGTCGTGGAGGCTTTTGGCTTCGAGGAGTTACCGTACGTAGGTGGGGCTGCTCCTCGGACTAACGTTGTTGGTCGTGTTTTTACTGCTAATGAATCACCAGCCGACCAAAAGATTCCTTTTCATCATGAGATGGCTCAGGTAAGTCCCTTTCTGCTACTTGTATTCAACTTTATGGGAAATTATGGTTGATTGGATGTCAATTGAACTTGTTTAACTGTCTTGACATGCTTTGTCGCAAATTATTTGATGACAGGTTCCTGAATTCCCATCCAAATTGTTCTTCTTTTGTGAGGTAGAGCCAGGAAGTGGGGGAGAAACTCCCATAGTTCTAAGCCACATTATCTATGAGAGAATGAAAGACAAGTACCCAGAATTTGTCTGGCGGTTGGAGGAGCATGGACTAATATATACGAGGGTACTAGGCGAGGGTGATGATCCCTCATCTCCCATTGGTCGTGGGTGGAAATCCACATTCCTGACAACAGACAAGAGCGTGGCCGAGGAAAGGTTAGGGGATTTGATCATTTTTCCCAATGGATGAAATGACTTTTACTCGTACTTAAACAAAGCTTTTGTTGCTTAATTTGGAAACTAGAGATTAACAATTGTTTACAAAAACTTGTTGTAGGGCTGCCAAGCTAGGCATGAAGTTGGAATGGATTGGAGATGGAGTGAAAACGATAATGGGTCCAATACCAGCTGTTAAATATGACAAGTCAAGGCAACGCAAAATTTGGTTCAATAGCATGGTGGCTGCTTACACAGGCTGGGAAGATGAGAGGAATGATCCTGTGAAGGCAGTTACTTTTGGGGATGGGAAACCGTTGCCGGCTGATATCATTTATGACTGCCTGAAAATCCTTGAGGAGGAATGTGTTGCCATTCCTTGGAAGAAAGGAGATGTTCTACTGATAGATAATTGGGCTGTCCTTCATTCTCGAAGACCATTTGATCCACCTCGACGTGTACTAGCCTCACTCTGCAAATAGGATTGGGGAAGCCCCTATATTACTTGTTTCTCCCTGTGGCAGATGTCCACTTTGTGCCTGCAATGGGAACTAGATGCTCTACTAGCTTACCCCTTGTATAATACGCCCTATTCTGTATCTTGCAACTCTTTAACCGTTTTGGGATGTGCTACTAATGAAAACAATAAGATCAATAATTGATTAGCAGAAATTGCACCAGTTTGTGCACCAATCACCATGGTACTCAAAATATTGTACATAATTCTTCGAAGCGTCCAATCCTAGTAAAGCCCCGTGGTAGCTGCGACAACTTGCCTTCCAAATTCATTCATTTAAAAACAGAGTTGCAGGTGGTTGGCTGATCAGGCATATTTCAGGTAACGAGACTGCTGATAGTCTTGCCAAATCAGGAGTTGACAGAACTCATGATCTTTTACGTCTTTACCCCTAACTATTACAGTGGCTGTTTGAGTGTGATTCGGCTGTGGTGGCCTCCTCTTTTCCTGTTGTTTTCTATTACTGTGTTCTTGATGAGGCTCCTCAACGGTTGAGAATACATGCTGAACGTCTTTCTTCATGATAAGGCATGGACCGTCATAAGGAATGACTCAGACTGATTTGCAGAAAGAAACATCCACAACGGTTATGTTTTCTCTTCTTACTTTTCCCCGGCCTTCTTTTTGTTCCAGGGCTGAATGTGGTCTCTTGCATTGTTCTATGTACATTTGCTTGTCAATTTCTTTGTACAGATTAAGTCGCTGCTGGCCAATTTTTTGTAAGCCAACTATTGAGTCGGATTCTAGGCTGCTTCTTTGTCAGGTTCCTTCTCCTTTTGTGTAATTGGGATCAACCCTTTTGATATGAAATGAATCTATGTTTAACTTTCAAATAAAAAAATATGCTTCGCAACGAAGCCCGAGGCTCTTTTTTTTGTGAAGCCGTTTTACGTTTCATGAAAATCATCAGAGAGCGGTACGCTGTACGGCAACGGATTATACATATAGATATAATGAAAAAGGTCAAGAGTTGAACTTAATATGATTCCTGCTAACTGCTTCGAGATAAGCTCTTCTTATTTTGTATTGCTGACATGAATGGAGAAAAAACCTTCACATGGGTATATGCTCCTAGGCTCACTAACACAGATAACGTGGGCACAAAACATTCATAGCCTGCATTGCTCACACAAGTCTCAGCTTGTATTTCAAAGAGTTGAGTGTGTTTCTAGTATTCATAATAATAATAATAATAATAATAATAAAGCAATAGTTTAAAGAACTGAAGTAGATGAGAATCCAGGTCATAAAAAGAAGAAATTGACATCAAACTAGCTACTCAAATAGCTTGTTTATAAAGCAGCCGACTCTTTTACTGCATCGTGGCATTTTACATCAAAATTTTTTCACACAAATTGAGCTTTCAAAGAATATAACATATAGAACAGGGGAAAAGTGAGAAAAGAAATGAAAAAAAATGCTATATAAATACTACTACCATATTACTGCTTTTCTGGAACATCAATTGCTACTATGCACACATAAGTATAAAGATGAAAGGGGGCACAAAGTGGAGCAACAGAATAAAAGTATATAGAGAGGGGATGTCTGCTCCATAACTATCTTCCTTGTACCAAACCACTAAATACTTGGCTGTTCCCAGCAAGAGTTGCTTCCCACTCCACAGAGGACAAAAGGATCTGTGACAAGTTGATCACAACTTGTTTCATGTCAGGGCGAACAATAGGATCCTCATCAACGCATTGCTTTGCCAGCATAGCCATCTAATTAAATCACAGGAAAAAAGTTAGAGGGTGAGTAAGCATATGTGATTGCAATAACAGAATCTCTTCTTCTTTTCTTTATTTTTTTTTTTTGGATAAGGGATCCCAAAATCTCATAACTGCTTATGTTGCAGCTTTACGAATGTCGACGATGTAACTTCATACTTTAAAGCATTAACAAAAATGGTCATCTAGCCTAGATGTGGAAATGATGACAAGGGATTTGCAATCAAGAATGTTCATTAGACCATTATTAATCTGTCCAGTTTGTTGTACACATTATGCTTCCTCTTCATGCATGAAATGCATTAAGAGGAAGCATGATCAGAATTTGCTAACTTATCAACGCAATCTACATTACAATTCTTTCCAGAAAAATGGATAATATTTTTTTTCCTGAACATTTCCTTGTATTTGAAGAGGTCCAATAATAGTTTAGCCTTTTTCTCAAGAAAGCAGCAAGCTTCACATTTCATATACCAGGTCAAAAAGGAAAAGATGATAAAAAGAAACAAGGTCAGAAATATACCTTGAAGACACAATCATGGGGATATAGATTCAACATATTTGGATCAATATAATCTTTCATGTTTGACATGCTCATTGAGTCTGGTGTGTTCCGAAGAGCTGCCAACATCTGCAATTTTGCAATTTAACAGATACTATAATTTGGAGAAAGCCACGATAAAGGAGCATCTAACATTGCATACTTGGGAAAAGAAGCAAAAAGATGTTCCTTCCGTAGATTAGTCTATCAACTTCTGACATATCAATTTATATTTCACACCACTAGAGAAACCCCCTCCATTCCATCCCAGTTAGCAACAAGGCAAATTAAAATGATCTCACTGTTCAAACTTCTATACATCAAACAGAAATAGACTATTCAACTGCTACATCATCTCTCTATACATCAAAATTGAACAGTATAAGCTTCAGCTATCCAAGGCTTCTGCTTCACAGATACCAATCCTGATATAGTTACACAAAGGTAGGAATAGATCAAAATTCATGGCTTGTGTCCTTTCATTTTGCTTTCGATTAGTCAATTTTATTATAAGTAACAACTGCCCTGAGCATCCCTATGAGTTCAACAATCAGCCAGACAGAATTTTACAGAACACAAAAATGCCATATCTAACTTCTTCTGTATGCCACATTCCTCCATGTTTATTTCATTTTGTCCAAGATACATTTTTATGCCGGACCATTAGATATGAGAGCAGTGTCTACCTCAATTGAATCACTTTTTAATGCTTAGAAGATGAAAGGGAAGCAAAAAAGAGGAGACCTATAAGCTACCCGTCTCACATTCAACAAGAATATCATTTTTCAGAGGAGAATGCAGTTTCATCCAAAAAATAGGAAACCAAATCATTTGTCAGTGCTCAAGTTAGTCTATTGGCGATTCTCATTCTTCAGCTTCAGAACTATGTGCAAGGCTAAATTATGCTCTGAATTTATAATTTATGTTATATATTAGTTTCAGGAAAGATATTATTTCTCACAGACCACTATGCTGTCTATGAATTGGAATAAAATATGCATCTTAGAATGTGCTAAAATGTTACTCACAATAGATGCCAGTGAACGTCTTTCAGAATTTTTCACTGTGGTGCCTTCCATTCTTATGATTGCCTCCTTTCCAGATATAGTCTCAAACAGAACAACACCAAATGCATACACATCACTTTTTGATGAGGCTAGTCCATCACTCAAATATCTACAATATACCGATAGCAGAACAGTTAAGAATTTTGAATAACTCTCAGAGAAAGACAGTAGCCAACTAACAATATTATCACTTACTCTGGTGCCAAATAACCAAATGTACCAACAACTTTTGTTGCTGTTGCTTCTTCATCACTTGTTTTTCCAACAAGCTTTGACAACCCAAAATCTGAAATCTAATTAGAGTAAAAGTGAAGTCAGTGAGATGTGCTCATGCACACTTAAATAACAAAACAAAACCAACAGGATATAATGTGTTAGAACCTTTGCCCTAAAAGAACCATCAAGCAAGATGTTGCTCGACTTGATATCTCGATGAACATAATGAGTTTTAGTATGCTCATGGATGTACTCCAGGCCTCTAGCAGCATCAAGTGCAATCTGAACCCTCATTATCCAAGATAGTGGTGTATGACCTTCAAATAAATAATATGAATGTCAAGACTCAGTACAAGACATAATACAGCACATCAGAAGATCCCACATCCAGAGTGCATACCTCATAGAATGTCATTCAAAGGTTTTAAAAAAGGAGAAAAGAGGGATAATAACATATTCTAACTAGAAAAGAGCTGAATAAAATTATCATGAACACTAAAGTTGCAATTCATATTCTAGCCAAAAAGTTAAGCATAGGAGCTAACTGCATCCTATTTCTAAGGGAGCTGCAGGTGGCATTTAGGCTCCTCTTTGTCCAGCCAAGCACAAAGCAGGACCTTCTATAGTGCTTCAACACTGAAAATTTACCATTGTGCTTACAATTCAATTTAAACTCAGTAGTAACCAAGCAATCAGGAATAGCAATGATTAATGCTCATAGCCTAAGCCAAGCCCGTGAAAGAGCCAATATATTGGACTAGCTGAGACAATAGGACTCAAACCTATGGAATTACCTGTTTACGAATAGGATGTGCTTGGTCATTGCAATTCCCAAGCTTCAGGTTGCTACCACTAGATAATATTTGGTATAACCCATGAAGCCTCGGGATGATGAGAATAGCTTCCCCTCATTTTGAAAATTGGTCAAGCATACTAGATTATTTTAGTTTCTTATTCATCATGGTAGTATACAATCAGCAATGTTTCAACATTGGCACCATAATTGACAATAATCATTCTAATTTAGCACTACTACTTATGCAGTTTTATAACCGTATATCAAGAACATATGCTCCGTCACAACTAGTTAAAAGCATTAATATATTGGCTTCAAATTCACAAACAGTAATTATCAAATTTTACAGAGATCAAACCTTCAACCTAGTGAAGTCTTGATAACTCATTTTTAAAAAATGAAACAAATTATAAAAACTCAAGAAAGCACTGGTATAATCTTACCTTTGTTCTGGGGATCATGTAAATGGCTTCTAAGAGAACCCTTTTGAGCATATTCATAAATAAGGAAGAGCTCATTATCACTTGCAGCATAGCCAATCAACTCTACCTTTGACAATATTAAACAAAAAAGGGAGTCAATGTTAGTGAACAATTGAAGAGCGGCAAGCCTTCACAATTTAAACAATTGCTTATCATACAGACAGCAGTACCAGATTTGCATGGTGAACCTTGCACAAAACTTTCATCTCCGCCATAAATTCCTTCGTCTTTGTGGCAGTCATTCTTTTGATAGCAACTTCCTAAAAGAATCAAATAAAAACCTTACTAGTATGTCTTCACTATTCAGGTTATGTTATCTAAATTCTCAGGTAGAAATGAACAAACCTGGTCACGAAGGAGACCGTAATACACAGAACCATAGGTTCCATGACCAAGAAGATTGGACTCAGAGAATCCATCGGTCGAAAAAAGAATTTCTTCATAAGTGAAAATCACAGGCTTTTCAACATCAAGTACATCAGTTCCTAGAGCTGTCAGAGAGGACAAGTAAACAAAGTTAGACTAGACTTCCCATGTTTGAGATCGGTCAGGGGCAGCAAGCTGAGTTATCATAAAAACAACTCTATCCTGCTTGTTAAAGTTAAGCCTATTTTCTGGAAGACAAAATGAATTTCCACTTAATTCAGAAATTTTAGACAACATGACTACAAAGCAACTATTTCAAACAGATTTGATGAACAATAAAGGGAATCCCAAATACTTTACAAGTCAAAGCAACCTCTCTTCATGTGCTTGGCAATGTCTCATAAACAAAAAGAGGAAATATTTCATGGAATAAAGGTTCAGAGCCCATTCTCTGAAGCTCAACCATGAATTGACTCATTTGATGATGATGGTGTCACTTGTAGTTGCATCTCAAAATCCAGACCTTGTTCATTTTTCATTGCTCATTGTTATTTATTTTGTCCAAGCAAGATGTCATAATTGAACATGCTAGTTGAAGAGCTATAGTTTGACATGACTGATCTTTCTTTAATTAAGACATGAACACATTATCTTTGAAGGCTTTCCCTTAACAGTTCAGTATCAAGCAAACTTTGCCAAAAGTGAAATGATACAATGGTTTTACAACATGAGAAATTGAGAATGGAAGGCATCCATGTCTTTACCATAATATGAAAGAAAAGATTGCTAGTGGATATAATGATTTTCAGGCTTAGAACAGAATACAAGCTGCAATTACTATACAGTGATTATTACCGCACTCTTGGTTTCTTGATCAAACAGTCCATTAATCAAATGAAGCGGTAAAATATGGGCATGCATACAGAAATATACCTT
Source organism: Theobroma cacao (assembly GCF_000208745.1). Taxonomy (NCBI): domain Eukaryota; kingdom Viridiplantae; phylum Streptophyta; class Magnoliopsida; order Malvales; family Malvaceae; genus Theobroma; species Theobroma cacao. The sequence continues at coordinate 18,347,868 of NC_030855.1, forward strand.
TTGCTGAATAAAATAAGTAATACAACAATAGATAAAAGAAACATGTCACACCCAAATACGGTCCCATGTTTTATACTGGTGTATGAGAAGAATCCACCCTGCCCCAACCTCCAAAGGGAAAGAGAAGAACAAGGAAAAGAAAAATGATGCATATGAGAATTAATGATTGGCAAGCCCAAGAATACAGCAATCAGATTTGTGCAACACCAAAAGGAAAACTAAGCTAAGCCTTTCATTTCCTGGATATAATGAGTCCCGACATTCTTGGCATGCATAAAATGATTGGTACGATGTTAGATCTGATTGTTAGGTCTAGGGCTTATAAGTTTTGCTATTATTTGTTTTGATTAATTAATCTATCTTGTTTAGCATGATTATATACTTCCTTGCCAGTATTTCAGCTAGCAACAAATAAAATAGAAACTAATTAAACATACGAGAATGTAATAACCTTTTGGAATAGTAATCTGGTGGTTACTAGGTTCACCATTAGTTTGGTTCCAATTCCCAGATTTGCCACAAATGTATCTTCCTGAACCACAACAGAAACTTGGCTTCCGAAGAATGTGAAATTTATGAGAACTCTTGCCATCAGGATCTTTGGCAAGACTTCCATGAGATTCAGCAAAGCAGCTTGATGACCTCAAGGAAATACAAACAACTATGCTTAATATAATGAGGGCAAGCCCAACACCAAAACCCCCAATGATCCATCCATATGGCACATGAGCCTTATGATTTACTTGAATTTCTGCAAAAATAAAAAGAAGATATAACATTATATTTCTCAAATAAAATGACACCTTTATTTAGGCTTAATAGAGATAACCTTCAGAAAATTAGAAATTCCAAGAAAAGCTAAAGCAAGCCAAAAATTGCACAATTTGAAACTATGGATCTCACAAAACCAAGCCTGTAACTTTCAACCCTTACAGAATTGTATTTACAGCTCGCTAAAGCAAATAAAACAATGTCAAATGGTCAAAAGGTTTAAAGATAAACAATTGCTGCCTGCTTACTGCATGGCTTAGATGCTCCAACATAAATCGACTATGGAAGCTGCCAACAGAAGAAAAATTAAGCAAACAGCTACTTATCACAGGCTGCTCCTTTCACTGAGTGTTTACCAGAAATGCATCTGTAACTCATGCAATCAAACAAAACAGAAGTAGCTCACAATTGTAACAGAAAAAAAGGAACTGGCAAACACTTTTGGCAGAAAGAATGAGCAGCACATACACTTTAAACAGGAGCTTGAATACACATATCTGGACAGCAAGCCATGTAACCATCTATTGCTATGTAAAACTTGCAAATTTCAATTTTGAAACACATTTTACAGCATTTTTTATTAATGTTTGCCAGCTGTTAGTTGACATCATTAAAAAACAGACCTAGTCAATGACATAGCATTAATACATCACAACCTATTCATCATTCCCACTTCAGTTTAATTCCTTCACTTAGATTTATCAATCCAGACCTGATATTGTGTCAGCAGATGGTGCTGGAACAGGTGCAGGGGTAATGTCATTCTCCACATGATATGGTTCACCAGGAACTGCAATACAAATAAACAAGCTAGTCTAAAAATCTAAAAAATTCTGTTACAAGAAGAGAATTTGTAAGAGAATTAAAAAGTATGCGAAATCCAACAAAATGACCAAGAAAAGGGAACTACTCCCAGTTTGCATTGCAAGTTGCACACAGGCACTAGGCATAATGCAAAACCAACTAATAGCCTTGTAATTCAAGGAACTGAATAATGAAGCAAAAATTCTCATTAATGCTAATCATAGATATTACACACAGTGTATGAATTCATTATTGCTTTCATTATAGATATGGTTTGTATATATGAAATGCTTTTCGCACTAGCATCTTCCTCAAAGTTCACATTCTGACTTCACTTATAAAGCAAGTAGGTTACAGACTCTAAAAAGTGAACTGAATTCATCACCAATTGGCATCTAATTATCCTATCACTATCCCAAGCCTGCTTCACGGATCTTCAATACATTTGCAATTGCTTGGACAACCAAATCTGACCTGCAATGTTAAACTTTCAACCACACCAAGCCAAAGCTTAAAGTAGTGTTAAGCAAGTTTAAGACCCCAATTAATATACCTAGGTATAGACTAACACAAACGATGGCCATAAAATCTTATTTTATTAACATGATTAACCATAATCTATTTGCAAAACATAAGAGTTCTGAAAAACTATGTCAATATCATCCTGCGAAACAACATCAGAAAAAATCCATCTCTCAAAAACAACCTAAATAAACATATCTCCAAACAATAAGCCCTCCATATGCAAAAATCCTATAACTTTGAAACCTCTCCAATCAAAAATTAAGAATCCAAAAATGGGGAAAAAAAAAAGATTAATGATTTTAAGACAAACCTGAATTCAATGGAATATAGTACAGAGCACCAACAGTGACATTATCAGGATTTACAATCCCATTGACTTCCTCAATACTATCCATGCTAACCCCAAATCTACTGGCTAAAGATTGCACACTATCCCCATCTTTCATCACATAACTCATCAAGTAGTTCCACAACCCACTTGAACACCCACAAAACAGCCTCAAAGACACCACAGCTCCAACCCTTGCCGGCCTGGTAACATTTGGAACCATCGCAAGCCCATCATAAGCCTCTAAAATCATGTCATAAACATACGCGCCATTTGATCTCACTGTAAAAGTTGTGTTTGTGGCATAATTCTTGGTTGTTGTTAAGCACGAACAGTTCTTCTTGATGAACATGTAGCCATGGCTGTCCCCTTCTTCAACTGTTATGTCTTGTGGCAACACATCAAACATGCTCTGGATCACTGCTAGTGTTTGGTTGTCTTGTGGCTTAAAAGCCAAAAAAGATGTGCATAATCTTGATGTATCCGTACAATTCATGGGTGTTGTTGGGGAGGAATCTAAGGCATGGAGGGTTTGAACACGAACAAGAAAGATTAATGTCAGAAGAATCAACAAGTGAGAACCTATAAAATTCATTGTTTCTTGTTTCAAAAAGATTGAAACTTTGAGCTAAAATTAAGTTTCAAAAGGGAGTCAAAATTTTAGATTTTAATCAAGCAACTATGTCTAAAAAAAGCCAGTACAAGAAAATTTGAGACTTGATGGAGAAGAACAAGGTTCAACATAAATTAGACTCAACAAACTTTGAGCAAGGTTCAGCTCTTTCTTTAAAAAAAAGGAGAGCGAGAAGTGTCAATTTGAAGCTATAACAAAAAAATTCTGACCAATAAACGTAAAGGGTCAGTGAAGAAACTATAGCTAAGTTCAGAAAAATCCTTGCTTTTACTTTCTTTTTCTTTTTTTCTTTTTTTTGAAGGGGTCAAAGGAAATGGTAGATTTAGATAGATGGAAGTAAAAAGAATGAAGAAAACGAAAGACTTGAGGGAACAAGACAGGACGATTTTTGCAAGAATGTGAGAAACCTGGGAGCCTGAACGGTGGGAAAGAGAGAAGCGGAAGAAGTGAAAGTGGTACTTAAGGTGGTTTGAAGGGCAGAGGTCGGAAGGAATGAAGTGACCCTAAACAGAGCATGTTTTGTTTTGTTCTGTTTTGTTCTCTCTCTTCTGGTAACTGCTATTCAGTCCTTCACTGTAAAAAGAGAAAGGGACTTCCAAGGAGACAAGAAATTGTTAGGAAGCGCCATCCACCTGCAGATATTTGGTTGGGCACCCTTTTGTTTGACTAAACTACCCTTTTATCGTTATTTTAATTTCAACCCCGTTTTACTGGGGCCAAAAGCACACTCTACTCCAATACGAAGCTTGTTGATCTTCATTTTATATATATATATATATATATATATATATATATATATATATATATATATATATATATAT
>NC_030855.1:18352619-18355685 GCF_000208745.1 Theobroma cacao
AATTATGCATTAATTAATAAATTAAATATTTAGGTGTAAAAATGATAACTATTTATTTATTAGTAATTTACCTTTTATATGCGTGTGTTTTTTTCAGATTTTATTTTAAGTAAATTTGATTTAAATTTTTTGTAATATGATATTTTCTCGGGTAGCATTTTAAGGTTATTTTTTATAATAAAATTTTGTGTTTTACTTTTTTTAAAGATAGTAATAATGTTAAATTATTAATTAATTTTTTATTAAAAAAAACTTTTGTTTTTTAATTTTATTTTTTTGTTTATTTAATTAAAAAAATTTAACGCTTGATCCAAAGAATCCGGAACTAAAAAAATTCTCTAAGAAAATGAATTTAGCCATCACTTTCATCAGAATTCTTAGGTGCATATATATCTGGCCTTACCATTCCAACGTCAATAGCCAAATATCTCACTTGTCCAAAGCTAGCAAGCTTAAAGAAAACTTCTAAGTATGCTGAGTATGTGAACTCCTTCCATATTTGCGGCACGATGAGTCATTGTCTAGAGCAACAGATCACTATAACAAAGTGTATCTTAGTACTTAAGCAAGTCATTTGTTCAGAGCAGGAGATCAGTACAGGGAAGTGTATTTTAATGCCCAAGTGAATACTCATTTTGCAAATAAAGTCATTCATTGAAAAGCTTTCACGTTTCTTCAAGATTAAAAAGGTTCTGCATCTAACGTCAAGATGTTGGTATACGATGATTAATGGTCCGAATCTGATTAGACTTTTTCTTCTTTAAATATGCTGATAATAAAATCGGCTTTAGATCTTCCTCTACCGGTGTAGCCCAAGTTCAATGCTTTTTGTTATTAGTATTATTTTAATAAAATCTGGCTAGAATTTTCTCTATGTTTCTTGTTTGGATAGCGAGAATGTGATGAGAGAAAGGGAGAGAACAGATAGAAAAGAGAGAAACCCAAACAAAGTTAAATTTTTTTAATTAAACAAAAGAACCAAAAAGATTAAAATACAAAGGTTGTTTTTTTTATACAACACAATTGTTATTGTCTTTTATAAAAAGTTAATTTACAATTTAATATCGTTACTACATTTGGGAAAAGAAGGAAAACACAATGCTTTATATGAAAAAAAAAAATAACCTCGAGGTGCTATGTGAAAAAAGACCATACCACAAGGGGTTTATGTGAAGTTTACCTTTTATTTTATTGATACTTTTATTTTAATTTTTTTTTTCATTTTTATTAAAAAATCAATGAAATGAGCCATAAAATTTATTAAATTTAAAACCAAATGAATTATATAAATGGATTTTTTTTTCTAGGTACTATAGCATCAGCATCATTAGAAATTGGTTAAAGTACTCAAAAAGCCCTGTACCCATGCATTTTCATCAATATAATCCTTGTACTTAGAATTTAGTCAATTTAGTCCCTCAATTTTGAAAATCGAAACAATTTAATCTCTCTCTAACGAAATTTAATTTGCCATTAAATGTGATAACGGCAGCGTTAATGTGGTAAGTTTTGCTCACTTTGACATGATGGTGTGACAATGCTGACATGGCAAATCAAGAAAAAATTCAAAAAATAATTACGCCATATCATATAGATAAAATTGAACAAAATTGTATAATATAGGGGGTAATTTGAACAAAATTGAAGTGTATAGGGACTAAATTGAATAAAAAATTTAAAAAATATAAATTTTTTAAGTAGATGATACATATATTTATTATAAGTCAAATATTTAAGTGTGAAAGATTTATAATATTAAAATATAAATATAAATATTTTTTACTGGATTATTTGATCTATAATAAATACAATTCTTTATCTTCTTTGTAAAATTTAAATTTGAATTCCCTTCTATAAAATAAAAAATATTCCAATATTTTAGAATAGAAATCCTCTTCCTCTTATTTGTGCCCCCATTAGGACGTCTTCTTTATTTTCTTGCCACTTATCTTATAACTTATGAACATTGCTAAGAGTGTTACCCTAAACAACACTAGATTTTCAACCTCTTTATCTTCCACGTCATCTTTGACAAATACAACGTAAAAGCTGCAACTTATAAGCTATTTAATATACAAAACTATAGGACCGTTTCCAATTTAAGTGCTAAAACACAACTCTTCAAAAAAAAAAATCTTCTACATTCCTCAATCAGGAAGCCACAGACTTCGATTTTGATAGAATCGTGAAGCTAAGGAATGGTGCCATACGATTCTACTATTAAGGTAGTGTAAGGATGGAGCTAACCAACTTTTGTTGGGAGATCAAAAATGAAAAAGAATAAAGATTAAAATTTTTTTAAACTAATACGTCGAATTTAATCAACAGTCAAAGGATAATTTTATATAACATGTAAGTCAAAAGAAATAAAAAAAGAAAGACTTACATTAGTCTTTTAGGAAAATTATGTTCAAAGATATTTCATAGATTTAAATTAATCCATTATTGACTTTGTACTGAAAAAATTAATAATGTCTTTTCAATATAAACAACTAAATTATCTATCAGAAACTTATCATCCATATTGTAATCCAACCTTAAAAAAACTAATACAGTTAACATTTAATATTCTAATTTTATTTATATTTAAACTTAAAATACTAACTATAAAATTATAATGCATAAATATATAAATACGATATACAAGATTTCACATAATAATTAAATAATATAAATAGAATAACTATAATGCATTTGATTCAATGGAATGACTATTCTTCAGAATAACCATTTCAAGAAAAGCCTGAATAGTCATTACCAAAACTCCCTTGGTAATAACTATTCCAAATTGTTGAGAATAAGAAAAAAAGTTGATTAGACAAATATACATTTTTACAATTTAAAAAATTACCTTATAAAAATAAACTAAACCTATTTTTTCTCTCTCTTCCTCACTCCTTCTCTCTCTAAAGCATAAAAGACACAAAATTTTTTACTTCATTTTCAAAAAAAGGAAATGAAAATATATAAATATTATTTAATATATTAATATTATTTCACTATAATAAATATTATAAAGCATATTACTTAATATTATTATTTGAATATAATAAATGTAATAAAGAA
>NC_030855.1:18356057-18365584 GCF_000208745.1 Theobroma cacao
ATATATATATATATATATATTTATATTAGGAGGACACGATTTTGCATTAAACTACCGGCCCTGCATACTCCAACTGAATTCCTTTTTATTTTTTTTCCTACGTCTGCTTTGTTTTGTTTTTTTTAATTAAAAAATCTTTAAATTTTAATAAAGGGTATTTTTTGATTTACCACTTATTTCTTAATTATTCCTAAAACTATTCCTACCTACCAAATATTAGAATAATTAATAATAGCAATTTCTATCTTATTTCATTCTCATGAACCAATTTACATAATAGCTTATTCTTCCTCTATTTTATTCTCTTGGAATGGTCATTCTAAGAGAATTCTATTCTTTCCAGTGAACCAATCATAACCTAGGTGTATTCTACATTTTTAATCATTTTCCATATCTCCCATTCACCCATTCTCAAGTAGTAGGTTACAAATTCAAAAGTCAAGGGTTTGGCTTTGGAGGAGAAATATGGTGGTGTCTAAAAGAGGTTTGGAAAGATTGAAGGTTTCAAACCTTAGTGGATTCATCTGCTCTTAGAATCACTCTTCAAACCTTAGTGGATTAGAATTTGGGTGCAAGATCTTGTTAGGTTCCCATGTTACATAAAAGTTTACAACAGGATGTAACACACTTGGCAATCATGTTATCATTTTAATCCCATTTGGCACATAGTTGATAATTAGATGTGCAAAGTCTAATGCACAATAATGACAAATGAAATCAAATAGCAAACGAGATATTCATGAAGGAAAACAAAATTTAATGATATGAAATTTGAAACATATCTGTTTCGTTTAACTTAACTTGTTAAATACGTTGAAAGAACAAACGAAATTAAATAAAAATTATGAATAAATCTAAAATTTCAGATTTACTGGTTGTATAACATTCAAAAGTTTACCAATTTGTCTTCTCTCACTTTAACTCTCAAAGTTTAAATATATTTTTCTAATAATAGTTCTTAATTGATAAAAAATATATATTTACAATTACTCTATTCCATCAATTGATGCCTACAAGAAGAACATATTTAGATTGGATTTATTAATTACACGATGATAAACTACTTTTTATATTATTCAAAAACAGTTGAGGTTTTGGCTTTTGGGCAAAAGATTTCTATTCCACCTGTCAAGTCCCCTTGCAAAACAGCAGCAAATTTATTTTGAAAGCTGCTGGAGATAAAAAGATAAAGAGTTGCACTACAAGCTACAACTTTCTTCTTCTTCTTCTTTCCTTAAATAGCTTATAAGCTGCAACTTTCACTTTATATTTGTCAAAGATAATGTGAGATATAAATAAGACCGAAAACCTAGTGCCGTTTGGGTAACACCGTTAATAATGTTAGTAAGTAATAGGACAAGTGGGAAGAAAATAGAAAGGAGGCACCAATGGTGGCACAAATAGGGCTAGAGAACTTTTATTCAATATTTTATAAAGTTTTTTTTTATAAATATCATGATTAAAATCATTATCACTTAAATTTTTTTTATTGAACTTGATATTATTTTTAATGAAAATATTTCATAAGCCATTTATTAAAAAAATCAAAAACAGAATGTCGAATATATGGATTACGAAATAATCTCATTAAAAATAATATCAAGTTTAATAAAAAAAAAGAAAATTTTAATTGATAATGATTTTAATCATGTATTGATAAAAATAACTTTATAAAATATTAGAGTTTTTTTTATAGAAGGGAAATTTAAATTTTACTTTTGCAAAGAAGATAAAGTAATGTAACTATTACAGAATTAAATAATAAAGTAAGAAAATATTTATATTTATTAACACTATAAATCTTTTACACTTAAGTATATGCATTATCTATTCAAAGATTTATATTTTTAAATATTTTTTTGTTCAATTTAGTTTCTAAACACCTCAATTTTGTTTAATTTAAAACCTATTTAGGTTGATTTTTTTAAAAAATTTTTTATCTCTTAAAAGTATAAGTCAAGCTAAACAAGATTTTCAACAACTTTTTTTAAAAAACAAAAATTAAAAAAAAAAACTTAAAAAAAAGGCTCTAGAGAGGAGCTTTCTCTTCTTTTCTTTTAGAAAACATGCTAACCTTTTAAGAAATATCCTTCTCTCAATTGATCACCTTCTCGTTTTCTCTTTTTGTAAATCATCATTCTCTAACGCAAATCGCGATTTTCGTCTCCTCCACCTCTGTTGACAAAGATTACTAGAAAAAAAAGACTCGACAACAACATAACAAAATTTGATTTTTTTTTTTATTTTTATAGAGATTAAGAAAAAAAATACTCAAAATTCAAAACTGCATTCAAGTACTATTTGAAGGTTTTCTTTCTTCTTCACCAAAAAGGAATTTAATGTCAAGTACATCGTTTTCTCTTTTCTTTTCTTTCTTGGGGAATTGAAGCATCATGGTGTGATTGCTTGCTATATCAATAAAAATCTAATATTATTATTACTATACAAAGTTTGAAAGCTGTTTTGTTTTTATATGAATTTCTATGATTTTAATATTTGAAATCGTATATTGTATATAAGCTCGAAGTAAACTTGTTTCCTTTTAATTTATTAAGTAATTAAAGATGTTATAAATACTTTTTATGGTAATTTTAATCAAAATTAAAGCTCATATAATTTATTTTGTCAAACGACTTACTAAATAACTTTAAATTTTAAAAGTTATTATTTTTTTAGAAGAGCTTTATAATAGTTTTTAAGTTAAAAAAAAAGTTAAACCAAACAAACTCTTAATCTCTATACTAAATATTTTTATTCAATTTAATTTTTATGATATAACATAATTTTTTTTAATATTTTTTTTCGATTTGTTACGTTAACATTACCACGTAATAGTGCCATGTCATCATTCAACGCATATAACACTATCACGTCAGCATGCCAAAATAATGTAACAAAACCATGTCATCAAGTCGAAAATCTACCATGTCAACTTTGATATTGTCACCTCTAACAGTAAATTGGATGGTAATAAAGGAAAGAATTAGATTGTTTTAATTTTTAAAATTAAAAAATTAAATTAACTAAATTTTAAATATATGAACTAAATTGATAAAAATGCATGGATATAAGGATTATTTAGATACTTTGACCTTAGAAATTATATGGACATATTGCGACGATTTCGGCATATTCTTGTTAACATTTGATTCGGCGGCAAACATTGGTGTAAATTACCTTGAAGTATGCAAATGCACTGGATTCTAACTGAAAAGCATGCCGATTTTTTGAGAAGGTTAGAAAAATCGGGGACTGAGGTTTGACTCGGTAGGCAGGCACGTGGACAAACGACAACTGTAAAATAAAAAAAATGCTTTTAGAGAGTAAAAAAAGGGCATTACAAGCTAAGGAGAACCTGGAGCATACGCCAAAAGATACCCAACCCAAGCCCAAGATATCCAAGAGATTAAGTCATATTTATTAAAGTAAGATTTCATTTCTTTGTCTTCTTTTTGCTATCTTTTGGTCGGATTTCCCACAACATAAAATGGGGAAAGTAGGGTTAATCACAATAGTTAACTCATTTAATTATAATGAAAATTGTGAATGAATCCTTATGGTAAAGCTTTTAGTGGGATACCAGAATTCATCTTAAACAATAAAGGAAAAAATTGATGGTTGTGTGAGAGGGAGAGAAATGTCTTCATATCACACAAACTACTCGATGCAAACAAATTTAATATGATGCAATGATACATATTAACTATCAGATTCTCTAATACTGACAACCACCATCCACACCAAACTTGGAAAGCACAGATTGCAGCATTTTGAAGGGCGTTGTTGTCTTGTATTTAAGAAATGTGCAGCAAGTAAGATCAGTTTCCTGTACTAGGTCTTAAAGAAAATGAGGATAGACAGCCTTGAAACAAGAAAACCTACTCAACAGCCTCGTTTTAAAAATGGAACCACAGGAAACTGTGGGTCCCGTTGTCCACATCATGTGCATCATTGCATGTGCTTTTAGCTGGAAATTTGTTTCCTGTGACCTAAGAGTTTTGTAACTTTTCCCATATGATATCATTTTTGTCTATGGACTGTTTTTTGGGTTAATGGAATTATGAACCAAACCTGAGACAATTAGTTGAACAAAGATTAATCATTTGCCCTAAAGGTCGTTGTAGTAAGTAAAAGTAAAAAATCCAGACTGGATTTGTAGCGTTAAAGAATATGCTGAGGAGGAGGAGGTGGAGGAGGATTATTATTATTTATTATCTGCAGCTGCAAATCCTAGTGTGTGATTTTGGTGTTTCTCTGCTCGAGGGGGGAGGGGGGGGCCCCACAAACCTTGGATCTTGTCTTGAGGCTTTTATGTTTTGCATGCGAGGCTGGAGCGGCCCCTGTTCTTGGCAAACATGTGGCCACAAGGCAAATGAAGTGTAGGAGTAATGACCTTTGCTTGCCTGAGGAGGGTTTAGGGTTAACAGACAACTTGGTCAGAAAGTTGTAATAACTTTTTTAAAATCAATGTTACGCTTGATGATGGTTTGATTTGAGGGTATTGTTCCAATGTCCATAATTACCAACAAACTTTCATCTGAATGCACTTAGCCACTCCATTTTCATTTTATCCTTTGCTCGAAAAAGGTTGTTAAGTTTGGTCTTTCCTCAGTTTATGCATCATTTCCTAGGGGCAATGGATGTTATGGAGGAATTCGTATACACTTCCTACATTTTCAGTAACGAGTCCTAAAGTTTTTGCTGAAACCCAGATGACTGGGCCGTCTTGAACTAAATGGATTAGCATCAGATCAAGTCATTATTTGCAAAAGATCAGGGCCTGTTCTTTGAATTGCAAGAGTATGAATTGGACTATTTAGCCATTGACACTTTCTAACATTTTAATATTTGGACTCCAAAGTCCAGACCTTTCAAAGGGCCTTGTTCGGATTGCAATTTGCAAGCCTTAAATTCATGGGCTTTGTCCTTTGAAAACCTTATCTCCTTGCATTGCACCCCATAGATTGCCGATAAATTAATGCTAGTAAACAGATTTTTCAAAAAAGAAAAAAAAGAAAAATCTTCATTTATTTATATATACTTGTATCGGGTGGGTGAAAGTGATGGGGTGGTGGGCACTTTCCATCTTTTGCTTTGAAATGACATGGTTAATTATCACTACTTGGATTAAGCAAAAGTGGAAGACAGGTATGTGATTGTCTCAATAGAAAGCAAAACTCAAAAGGTAAAACTTTCCAGTAAAAGAAAAGATCCAAAGCCCTAAAGTTGTAAACATAACAAGCAAAGTGACAGTTAAAATGAGGTAGCCCTTGCCCCCTTGCTATTGACTTTTAAAGCCACCTTGGTGCTAGCAAGCCAACAAAGATGCACTAGTCTTCAACAAATCAACATCTTCTTGAATGTTCAAATCATCAACAAATTAACATATATATATATATATATATATTGCAAGAGGGTCCTTGAGATGACCCTTGCTAAAGTCTGAGGGATAGAATTATCATGTTGATACTAATGTAGGGGGAGGGTTACAACCATATCAGTCAAGTAGTTCACAACTCACTCAAAACATTGCTCCAACTTGTTCCTTGAGATGACCCTTGCTAAAGTTTGAGGGATAGAATTATCATGTTGATACTGATGTAGGGCGAGGGTTACAAACATATCAGTCAAGTAGTTCACAACTCACTCAAAACATTGCTCCAACTTGTTCCTTGAGATGACCCTTGCTAAAGTTTGAGGGATAGAATTATCATGTTGATACTAATGTAGGGCGAGGGTTACAACCATATCAGTCAAGTAGTTCACAACTCACTCAAAACATTGCTCCAACTTGTTCCTTGAGATGACCCTTGCTAAAGTTTGAGGTATAGAATTATCATGTTGATACCAATCTAGGGTGAGGGTTACAACCTTATCAGTCAAGTAGTTCACAACTTGCTCAAAACATTGCTCTAACTTGTTCCCTGAATGAGTTGAAGTCAAGCCTAGGCCAAGACTTTCCATTGTCAGACAAATTTTCTAACTTTTTAAAGCAGGTTAATTGCTAAAAAAGTGTTGAAATTTGGTTCAACTTCCCTTAAAGCTCAAAGCTTCAATGGGTTAAAACCAAATCTGAATGCATCAAGGGAGGACGACATGTTTTCGCAGCCTTACTAGTTTGCATTTTTAGGATATATGGGTAGTTGGGAGTTGGGACGGCAATATACATAATTTGTGCTTTGATCCTCATCTGCAGACCATATGAAACTGTGCCAAACCAACTTTTCCATGTTGTCCAAATTAAATTTATCCACGTTTTTTTTTTTTGGTTCAAATTATATACCTTTTTATGATCCATCTCTTTCTTCTTTAGATTTCTTTTTTAGCAAAGTAAATGTCAATGTAACTCTAACTTTATGAATTAAATAATAATAAGAACACATTTTTTTTGAATAATTGGTCATGATTTAGTGAAACCCTATTGCTTTGTAGCATATGCCGTCATCAATACTTGAAAATTTTTGATGTTGCAGCAAAGTTCGTGGTAGGTAATTTCCACATAGACACCAATGTTTTTTTCTCTTAGAGTATTTTTCTAAAAAAAAAAAAATTGGTGAATAGATTATGTACTACATATGACAAAGATTGAATTGATGTTGCGGCAAGTGCTTATTGCGTAGTAGGTAAATTCCGCAGAAGCACCAATGTTTTTAACGAATAAATTACTTATAACATATGAGAAATTCAAGAAGAATAAAGAATTCAAAGTTTATAGTACCTTTTTTTTTTCAGAAAAAAATAAAGAAAATATAAACAAATTAAAACTAAAAGAGCTTCATATTTTTGCATCTTAATTCTTTCCTTAAATAATACTTACTGCATGCAATAAACTTATCCTTAACTTGTTTAAATGTGTGTATAAAAGGAGACAAAGTATACCTCTTAACATAAAAGCACAAAAGTGTGTTTTTCTTGGTGTATTAATTTAAGAGGAGATTTGTGTACACCTATTGAGAACATTCTTTTTGAAAGTTTATCTCTTTTGTCACGTCTTTTCCTTCTTTCTGTCATCAGCATCCAAATGTCAAAGCAATGGGCTTCGTGTACAAATGTTTAAAGGACATGAAATGATAAAGGACAAGAATTCTGATGGTAAGGAACAAAAGGCTTGAGATCATTGTACCATGGCATATTTTTTCCCCTATTATGAAATAACATAATATAATAGAACAAATATAATTTAACGGCGAATAATGCGTTCACACTTATCATTTCCGAGCATATGGGCTTTTTCTCGATTGGTAAAGGCAATATGCTATATGGTAGATACGTGACAAGAAAAGCACTTTGATAATCGAGAGATGCCACTGTCCTTGTACCTTGTTCTAAGAATATTTTATGCAAGGTTTTCATGTCAAATTTGGGGTTTTGCATCATTTTTGTGCTCATTGTATAGTCCTTGCAATAGTGATTTTGTTTCCTTTTGATGTGTGTGGATAGAGCAATAATCACAACTTTTGATACATGGGTTAGAAATGAAACACTTGAAATGTTATATGAATTAAATTTTTTAAAAAATGCTATATGAGTTATAAATTTGTGAAACATGCATATTTTTTTAAATGCATATGATTGAATATTAGATTATAAAAAGTAATTCTCTTTTGTTATATAAAATTTTATCTTCTTATCCCAAATTCGAGTTTGGAAATTACAAATGTTGGGTGCCTTTCGTAACATCACATACGCATTATAGAATATCGACAAATCTCAAATACTTGGCATAGTCTTTTGTAAAATGATTGGTTTATGTAGCATGCATATATGTGGATTCTTAAGAGATCATAAACTTAATCTTTAAAAGGAAATGCTGATCCCATCGCTTTGATTATAGGGGTGACTACATCTACATGCCTCATTTTTCTATTCTCACATCAATTAAGACTTTTGTTTTTATATGAAAAAAAAATGGATTGAGAAAAATAAAGTATGATATGGAATCAAGAGGGAATGCGACATAAAGGTAGTGTGGGTGGGGAGGAGAAGGGATAACATCTACCTCAGCCCAACCCTAACTACAATTAATAAACGGATTGTAGTTTTATTAGAAGGAAAATGAGTATTTGCCCTTTTGTTTTGCATTTATTGAACTCAATGGTGAGTTTGTACCATAAAGTAATTGTCCTATGGCTTTGCTTTATCCAATTACCTAAACTCGTAATATTAATGGCGACATCTGATTGGTCGTATTAATTATTAGTCACTGCCAAGTATCAACATCTATATATGATTGATGTGCTCCTTATCTGCAGAATGTAATTGTGCAAGTGTTGGCCAAGTAGTGCTCCCTGTGCAGTTGGTGGGCAATGAATTAATCATGTTCTTAATAAGAAATAAGGCAACTTCTCAAGGAGGAATATGCATGCTTTTATTAAAAATCAGATCCTTAAAACTTTTCAACATAGCAATTAGCACCACCAAAGCAGTGGTTTAGAATTCAACTCAGAATGAAGAGTTTATCATTTGATAGAAAATATTCTTGACTGCTTAATTCTTCGTTTTGTAAGATTTGCTTAAAGAATTTTTATGTGAATGTTAACGAATGAAATGCCACATAAATGCGTTACAGGATCTCATAACTATTATTTAATTATTGGAGTATCTATGCGCATGCGTGTGAAAAAAAATAACGCTTAATTCTTTTAGTTTGTATAATCTTGATTTAATCCAGAATCAAGATGACTCATATAAAGAGATCATCATTAAATTCAAAGTAAGTAGACTCCCAATCCCTAATTGAAAAGGATTCTTAACTAATGTAATTGGTTTGAGAATAAAATAAGGAACTCCCTTTGCGGAGAAGAGGTACGTTCTTCTAGAAGATAAACCCTATGTATGCATTGCATCATGAATACAAAATAGTTTATTCCTTCAACCAATAATAGCGAACAAAAGAGGCTTTTGAATGGTGGTTGTTATCAACATCTTGCTTTTTAGCTAGCAACTCCATGCTTCTAATTATCACAATCATACTCCCCCCAATTAAACAATCATAACCCATTTTGTCGTGGTTTCTTGCCGCCCAAATTTAGACCTTATCATTCATTTCTGTAGACTTTTCGAAGTTTGCTTTAACCCTCTTGGTATTATACATGGAGAGGGTAGTCCATCAAGACATCATCTACTTATTTTCATCATACTAAAACAGTATTAGGATTGTTATAGAAGATCTCTTCCAATTTTCCATCTATCTCATGATGCTGCATTTTCCAAGAAATTGCTTAAAATGCTAAATTTTCGAAGGTAAATTCCATTATGTACTTTACTCATTTAAAATTAGTATTTTTTTTGTAACTCATCTACAAGCAAGTTACAACTAATTATAGCGTTATTTGTAAATTATGACTTAACAATATTCATCATAATCAGACTTCACTTAATTGATAAAGATGAGGTGAAATTTGAATAAAAAATTAAATTCGAGTCGAAATACTTCCTCTTCACTCTCTCTCTCTCTCTCCTCCTCTCTCTCTCTCCTCTATAATATATATATATATATTTATATACTATTATTATTTTACTATATG
>NC_030855.1:18368390-18471288 GCF_000208745.1 Theobroma cacao
TATATATATATATATATATATATATATATATATATATATATATATATATATATATATTTTCAATTATGGGGCACATGGGATGTTCATCTGTAGTGGAATTATTGATGGATAGGACAAATTTTGTCATTGAATTCTATCTGTGATAGTACTCTTTTTTAGTAAAATCTTTCATGGCACAACTTAGCTTTTCTGGTGAGGGAAAACAAAATGTATTTCTGACTATGATATAAGCCACATTTAATTAGGGAGCTTCTTTCATAACTTTTTTTTTTTAAAAAAATAGCGCAAGATATTATTAATAAAACAAATGCTTAGCAGCGTTAACAAGACAGCACAGGTCCAACAAATGTAAAAAAAAAAAAAAACCTACCATCAAAACCAAAACACAAAAGGAGATTCATTCATGAATTTTACTCTATATAATTCGCAAAGATATGTGCAATTGAGAGGCTAAGGATTTGTTTTTTTTTTTTTTTATGAAAATTTAGACATTCAACATATATTGGCACATATGAAAAAAAAATAATTATTTTACATTCGAGTTTTTGATTCATTAATTGATATATGATTTTTTTATTTAAAAAATATAATTCGAATTTTCTTTTCTTAATTAAAATGGTTACTTTCTCTCATTATGGTTCAAGAAACCTATCAATCATTTCCAAGTTTATTTGAGAGAAAAATCTATTTTCTGCTGTACCTATCTTTTTTTTTTTTCTCTGTTTCCTTGTTACACACTTAAGCCATTTTTGTCAATAAGATATAAGAGAAGGAAAAAGGTTATAAACGTGTTTCCTTCATAGATTTAACATTTTGACTAAATTTTTCCCAAAGAAAGTTTATGTTTGTTTTTCTATGTGTTCCAACTTTTCACAACTCACAATTGTTAGTATACACCCTACTATATAGAAATTCAATTATAGAAGAAAAAAATTAAAGGAGAAACTATGTGAAAGAGAGAAGGGGAAAAGATTTGAGAGTGAAATTAGGGGGAAAAAAAAAGAGATTGTATCAACTAATGCTTAATAAGCTTTAAGATCTGTATCAATTATTGATTCCCAAATTAATATGAGAACATATGTATACGCTTACACCTATCTTTTCTTGTTTCCTAAGTACACACATTAATCATTTTGTGTCAAAAAGAGAAATCTACAAGTTATAGACATGCTTGCTTGACTAGGCTTCCTTCACCAACGTACACCCTAGATTTTTTATCTTTTTGACTAAATTTCTAAAAATAATTTTATTTTCTTTTTTGGATTATGTTCCTACTTTTCACAACTCACAACATACAAGCATATTATTAATGTACATGTTACTGAACTTGATTTTAAATTTATAAATAAATTTTTTTATATAAAAAATATATATTTTTGAATTGAAAATGTAGATTGCAATACAGATTTATCAACAACTGTTGAAGAGAAATGATATAGAGAATGAAAATATAGTAATATTTTTTGAATAAAATCGGATGGTGTAAGATAAGATGTTCAATCTAACAAATTAAGCAACAAATACCATATTCAATAAAAATGGTGTCATTCAACCTTAACATTATTGAGAGATTATCACCGATACTCCGACCAAAAATCATCACCAATCAAACTTAAATTTTGCCAGCCATCCAAACCAAACCAAAAGATAATAAAGAAAAGAAAAAGAAGAAATCTTGATGCCCACTTGCCTTGCTGGCTTGGTCCCAGCTCCTATCACAAATCATGGCCAGAAAATTAGCATCCTTAATCAGACGGTCAGGATTGCCCCATCAAACAGAGTCCATGATTAGACTGGCACCTTTAGTGCGCCTTATCTAATTTCCAATTAATTTTATTGGACAAACTATCATTACCACCACTGACCAAATCCTCTCTCTCTCTCATCAAAAAAGCTCAACTCTTTTTGACATGACGTTTACTTCACGAGCTGTTTCCTTGTTTAAACACTGTACCCTTCATCATCACCGTTGATTGTGGAATCAACAGCTGCTGATCTTTAATCTGCGGCTTGAATGGGATCTTTCTGTTGAAGATTGTGCACAGATCATGAAATATATTGGTAATGCACGGTCATATCGTGCGTTTGATAATGGTGGGAACATTTAATAGTGTACTACCTGATTGCAACAAACAAAATAAAAGCTAAAATTCCAGATTCCCCCGTCACGCGCCTCCCTGGGCAGTTACCTTCTCACTTTTGTTTCTGTAACAATTTTATCGACTTTTATAACTTGATTGGAAATAATTAACTTACCAAAACACCCTTTTTGTATGGTAAATGATTAACACCTGTCAAGGTTGTGTGACTGACCCATGAGCATAGCATTCTACAGTTTGAAAGAAAAAACATAAAGGAAGTAAATATTGCTAATAATGGACCATTGCCAATGAAAGTAAAATATAGAATTAAGTACATCGCCTACAAGTTTTTTTTTTAATTTTAGATTTGGATTATTTTATGTTCGAATAGTTTCAGGTTTGGATCATTTTTATGTACAAATAATTTTGTATTTAGATTATTTCAAAATCACACTATATGGATTAGACATTTAGACTATTTGAATTAAATTATTGTCATTTAAGTTTAAATTATTTCAAACTTAAATTGTTGATTTTTTAAATTAAAATAAAATAAAATTTAGATGTTCGAATAATTTTGAGTTTGGATCATTTTATATTCGGATGACTTTGTATTTGAATTATTTCAAATTCTAATTGTCTAGAGTAAATACTCAAATTATTTAATTCACAAGTTTAAATTATTTTGAGTTCAAATTGTTGATTTTAAATTTAAAATAAGATAAATTCAAATTCAAATTATTGATTTTTTTTTTCAAATCAAATTAAATCTAGGATGAATCAAATGATTTTTTTCGAATTAAGATCAGTTTTGTAAATTCCGTAATTTAAAAAAAAAAAGAGAGCTTACGATACTCGTTTAACGCGTTCTGTCTTCAAGTATGTTTTGAGTTTCCCAACACTAATTTCTGATAAAAAAGTTTTATTAAAAAATACTTATATTATGGGGCTGTACGTAATAACACCGCCGACTAGCAAAGAGGATGAGCCGTTAAATGTCGAAAATGTTGGGTGGTCGGAGGCCAAAAGCATCAAGAGCCCCTCTCCCTATGGTTGCAAGAGTGGAGGGACAGTGACTCGGTGGGCCCCAAGAAATGATACTTTATTCATCTGACAAGTGTCACTCCAATCTAACGTTAGTCCCCCCTTGCCCTTTTTGAAAACCCCTCTAAATTCCACGTTAGGTTTCGTTTCCCAGTGCCCAAGCCCAGACCAGTATCCGACCAGGGTTCAACCCGCCCCTACTCACATGTTCGAGGTTTAACCGAACCACGTGCTTTGGTTGGTTTAACCGATGTAGCAGTCTGCTGGGGTTAAGGTTGTCTCTTTATAGTAAAAGATAAAGTCGCCGAGTTATGTTCTTAGGTGACAAAAATCATTTGTCTTTTATTTTAATGACCACATTACCCTTTTCCAAATATTGGTTAACTTTTTTGATGCTTTATGTTAGTTTCAAATAATAAAAGAAAATTGCATTTTGAAATTATTTTAATTAATTAATTAATTTACATGCTCTTCAAGTTCATGTTTATAAAAAATAATTACATGTTTTATAATTTTTGTTAAGAAATATAATTTTAATTTTTAAATTAGAAGAGATTGAAGAATATTATCAAAAACTCAATTTGTCTTATGAACCAAAGATATCAATTTTTCACACCGACCACTTGCAGTATTCAAAATTGCGGCTTGTGAGAAAAACAATGAAAATTTTGTTTTATATAATAATAGAGAAAGAAATTTTATCTCAAAAATAGTATATTTAAGTGAATTTCTCTTTGTTTGATTACGCTACTTACATTAAATGTCATTTTCACTTGTATACCTTTTTTATTATTATTTATTAAGAAAAAGGACATTTATTGTCCACAACTCCCCATATATAAGTAAAAAAAATTCAATATTTAACACTTTAACATAATTCTTCACTATTTGTAAATTCTTGATTAAGCATTATTGTTTTTTCTTTTGAAACAATACATATTCAATGATTTATTGATTTTAAGTTTCAATTTCAAATTTTCTACTTATGACTTGTGAAAAGACGTGATATCTATTAAAATAGAATTTTAATTACATAAAAGGGAAAAAATGGACAATAAAAAAGTACATTAAATACAAAACCATTTCTCATATTGAATTGCAAAATAGTCAATCTAGGTATCCCCATGATTGATTTAAGAAGTATTTCATAAGTTCTTCTAATATTTACAAATATTACAATTGCTTGTGCAAAGAAGAAAGTTTGCAATTTCTTTCTTTTCAATTATTTTATTTGAATATATTTACAAAAACTGTTCTAAATTTAACAAGCAAGGACATTAAATAAATGAATACAACATAAAAGGAAAAAACATGGATAATAAAAAAATACATTTATAAAACAAATAAATCATCTATAAGGATAGTCAATCTAAATATACCCAATGATTGATTTATCAAGTATTTTATAAGTTGTTATGCTATCTGATAAATATTTTAATTACTTGTGCAAAATAAAAAAAAGGTAGTATTTTCTTTCTTTCATTTTCTTAAGTTTACTTTATTTTTTGAAAAAAATTAATGCTAGTGCGAAAAAATGTCGTCTTTAAATATAACACGCAAGGACATTATAGTCATGCAGTAAAAGTTTGGTTGGTTTGGTGAGCCGCTAAGAATGCTTGGCAACTTGGCGATGAGGACGAGTTTTTTGGTCACGATTATTTAAGAATGGGTTAACCATTGTACGGACAGACTTTTTTTTGGGGAAAAATGAAAATCCCAAATGCAAAAAGCAACACAAGAGTGCCTCCTTTAAGCCTGGCTATGATCAGAGTTTTAGCTCAAGAATTGTGTCAGATTCTGTTTGTGTCCCTACACAAATCTCAAGATAGCTAGAGTAATATTAAGCTAGAATCAAACGGTTCTTCTCTTATTGGTCAATATTTTTGTGTAATCCTTGCCATTTCTTTCTTAAAACCCCATATGGGGATATGTGGACGGTGGTAAGAGAAACTGAGGAGGGAGAGAGACCAGACAAGATCATGGGATCTGCATGTTTTTAATGCACCAAGCCCCCTGCAAATCAATGGATCATGCAAAATCCTCTGTTTTTCTCTTTCTTTCTTTTTCCTCTTGTAAAGAAAAAAGAAAGAAATAAAGTTAAAATACTAGCTAGCAACAAATCACATCCCATCCATCATTTTCTTGACCTCCTCAAAAGCAACTCCAGTTTTGAATTAAGCCTAAAGTCTATCTTTTAACCAATTCAACTTAGTTAACATGCAATTAACTAATAAGGGTCTTCATTAAATTAACTCTCTCTAATACTAGTAGTGAACTTTCTAAGGAAAAAGTGAACATGATTTGTCTTTGTTAGCTAACTAAAACTTTGATTGTAAGGTCCCCTAGTCCTCTAATAAAAGCATAAAGTAAGTACATCATTTTCTTGAGTTTGTAACTAAATGAGCTTTAAAGTAAGAAAATGAACTTAATTTGTCACAAGTGGCTTCCATTTTAAGCGTATGTATGGGTGTTATTTTGTTGGTTTCTTTACCTTTTACTAGTAGCATTATCTCCCTAGGACAAGACTCTAATAAAGGCCGGATGTTTAGGGCATTGTGCTAATGACTAATGAGGCTAAAGTTTGTTTGTGAGTGCAGCTGTGTACACTTGTAGAGATAAGAGAGAGGAAAGGAAAGTGTTTACAGGAGTATCTTTAGGAGGTCAGCAACAGCACGCTTTGCTTCCTGAACTGAACAACCTAACGTTATTTAGGGAGCTCTGGTTGCGTGAGTTATGTTCTAATTCATGTTTCCTGTTTTTGGGGGCTTGAGTAAAAGGGAATCTCTCCTGGTTTTTTCATCTCTTTTCTCTTTTTATGCTCCCCTCTTTATTCTCCACATCTAAAAAATCGCCTTCCTATATCAAGTCCTAGACAAGAAATAGAAAGAGAAAGGGAAAGCAAGAAGAACCCACTAAGCGTGCAAAAAACCAAAGGAAAAGCTAGATAAGAACCCACCCTCTTATCATAGCTCTCTCTATACTTTTGCCCTTTGAGTTGTTAAAAACACTTTGTTCTTTTCGGGGTTTCCCTTCTCTTGGTGGGGTTTCTATTTTAAAGGAGTGTTTTTTATATTGCGTTTTTTGGTGAGGCTTTTTCAGTTTAAAGGAGTTGGTTTTAGGGAATTTAATGGTTGAGACTCTCTAAAGCTGGACCACCTCTTTGCGTTGGTAGCTAACATTTTGAGAGTTCTATCACTTCTTCCTTACGGGGTTTTTCATAGCCAGAAAGTTTGCGGATTTCTAGATGTGGGTCTTCATTGTTTTGAGCTCTGGTTGAGTGATTCCTTTTAAGGTATGTGGCGAGTTTCTATCTTTGGATTTCATTAGTCATACATGTTTATCCATTTGCATGGTTTTATTTTATGTCTTTTTCATTTGTTCTCTAGTTTGTTTTCTGATACTTAAAAGCTTCTAACCAGTAACACTTTTTTATTTTTTCAGTTCTTGGTCCTCAAATTTACAGAGAAAAAGGTGATCTTTTTGGGTTAGCAGGGTATCTATTCCATCCGGTTAAGGAGATGGAGAGCGGTTGCTCGAAGAATGTTGAAGCATGCCCTCAACTTCTTGATTTGATTCCTCAACAACGACGGTGGCATATGAAGAGAGAAGATGAGAGAAGGCATGGATCCTCAGAGGAGAAGAAGCTGGAACTGAGGCTTGGACCCCCAGGTGAAGATAACTGGTCCATCAAAATAGACGCCACCAAAAGCAACAACAAAGAAAGAGATGAGTCTTTGCTCTCACTCGGGTACTTCCCTTCAATGAACAGCAATGCAAAACAGACGCATACATTTCCAACTCCAGAGGACCACCCGGTTGGGTCTGTTTTATCCTCTCCATGGGCAAATACCCAGCAGCATAACCATCAACAGCAGACAAAGCCTCCTTCATTTCTTCAGTTCTCATCAACAGCCCCACAGACCTTGCCTGTTATAGCAAAGGAATCGTCACAGCCCTGTTGCACTAAAGCGGTAGATTTGCATAATGCAGAGAAAACAGCATTCTCACTGCCTCCTGCAAATACATCTGTGCCTCCCAACAGTTCTCAGAAAAGGTGCTCCAGCTTTTTACCACCCCCCCCCCCCCCCCCCCTTTCCTTTCTCTCTCTCTAATAAATTTTTACTTTTTTAAATATTTTTTTGACGGAGGATATTCACTCACAAGTCTCAAGTTTACCTTACTTGATGTCGTGCGGTCCATGCATGCTTGTTAGTTGTTTCATTTCTCTCTGTTTCTCATGTTATCTGGCTCGCAATTTATCTTTCATATTTACTCGTATGCTTTGAAGTTCTGGGCAAAATTTACTTTTCTCCTGCGGATGTTTTAAAAATTTGTTTTTTATTTCTTCGTGATTTACTGATTTGTTAATTCATGAAGAGCTCTTAGCCTGCTCTGGTAGCAAATGCTTAATCCCTTATCTTTCTTTTTAGGTGTAAGATTTACTAATATTATCTGTTCCCATGCTACTATTGTATTGATCCTATCCCTTATGTTTTTCTATTAGTACTATTTAGCATGGCCTTTCTATTTTTTTCTTTTTAAATGATTTTTTAGGTTGATGTGTTCCCTCTCTAAGACTCAATAGGCATTCTACATATTGATCTCTACTATTTAACCTTAACTTGAATTAATTTTGATCTTTTTCTTGTCTAATACTGTGGTTATGATCTCGGAAAACAGAACTGCCCCTGGTCCAGTTGTGGGTTGGCCTCCAATTCGCTCTTTTAGGAAAAATCTTGCAAGCAGCAGCTCTTCAAAACTAGCTTCTGAATCACCAAGTGTGGTCCCTCACAAGGTTGCTAATGAAAAAGCAGCAACTGAACCTACTGGTAAAGGCCTATTTGTGAAAATCAACATGGATGGAGTTCCCATCGGAAGGAAAGTGGATCTCAGAGCCTATGACAGCTATGAAAAACTGTCAACTGCTGTTGATGAACTCTTCAGAGGCCTCCTTGCAGGTAGATTTATGGTACTATTAGTTTCAATTGAATTAATATATAACTGGGGTAAAGCAATAAAATTGTAATTAAGCCTTGGCAATCATTTTGACATGGTTTAGCTAAATTTGATTTGATAGTCATGTCCATAAGGGAAGTTTGTTTCATTCATAGATTAATGTGTCTACGTCATCAACACGTCTTGTGTTTGACAGCCCCGCCATTTGTTCAGTGTATTAGAAATTTTTTTATTGCATCTGTTTATTATATGGCCAATCAGTTCACATCAGTGTTAGTTTTCAACTGTTTAGGTGATGGAAGTGGGGGAGGGAAGCATTATGGAGTAAATCTTATTTCAAATTGCGAATTTCAAGGGCCAAGTTTTGGATTCATTTGCTTGTTCTTATTGCAATTAAACTCCTAGCTTATGTTAATATGATCCTAATTGACAGATATGGTTTTATCTTATCTGTTTGTCTTTTGCTTCTCTATGTAGCTCAAAGAGATTCCTGTGCTGGTGGAATAGTGAGCAAGCAGGAGGAAGAGAAAGTGATTACAGGCGTATTGGACGGAAGTGGGGAATATACACTTGTTTATGAGGATAACGAAGGAGACAGGATGCTTGTTGGGGATGTCCCGTGGCAGTAAGCATCTTATCACTGTGGCTCTGATGCACTTTGAGATAATACTATACCATATTATATTCCCACGGCTACTGGTTGAGCCTGTAGCTGAATACCCTTTTCTTGTATTTTTGTCCTTTAGTTTTTTTTTTTTTAATCTTGAAAAACAGCATTAGATTCCTAATATCTTGACTATCATTCGGTTTTTCTTTAGCGTGGGACATATTCTTTGTTTATGCATGTATCACCAAAATACGACAGAAACTAGTTTGTTTATATATTTGTAATCTTGATTTTGATTTGGATTTGCAGCATGTTTGTATCAACAGTGAAGAGGCTGCGCGTGTTGAAGAGCTCCGAACTATCTGCGCTTAGCCGTGAGTGTTGGTTTATTATGAAAAACTAATGATTAATGGTTATTAATTACTAGTTCTGTTGTTTGTTTTTCCATGCTCTAATTAGAAATTGGTGGTGATTGTTTGACAGTCGGAAGCAGTAAGCAGGGAAAGATGCCTGCTTGACTATGCGTCTGAAAACATAAGAGTTTTCCGCTGAAGATTCTCCAACCAAAGTTTGAAGAAAAGGACTTGGAATTATGTTCACGTTTTGACATTTTGGTCCCCTCCTTTTTCATGGAACTTCTTGTACTCACAGTATATATATATATATATATATATATATATATATATATATGTATAAGTAGTTTTATATGTAATTTTTGACATCTTTCCCTTTGTTTAACATGCTCCTTTCTACGTTATTGCCATTTGGAACGATGCTCAAATAGCGATATCTTGAGTTTGATGTGTAACTTTTGTGTTTTCTACTCGAATCAACACCCGTTTGGGAATAGTGAGAGACCCAAGTTAATGAAACCCTTTTTGGCTTGCAAAGAGTGAAATAAATAAGCTTAATCAAGAATGAAACATGGCGGGGTTGTAAAGCCGATACGCTTTTCTCTTTTTGCTTGATTCCATTGAACATTGAAGCCTCACAGCAACCGAGTAGCACTCTATTCAAATTGTCCTTTTAGGCTTTGGGTAAGGAGAAAGTAAAGGAAATTCTACCCTTTTTGTTCGAAAGGACAGACCAAGAGCTCATCCTATTCCTTTTGGTCCCGTTGAGGCATGAGTTACTTCCCACTGATTTTGACCATTCATCCATCACCCAAGCGTTTTTGTTTAACGCTTGTCAACCAGACATGGTTAGATTGTTTGGTTTGGATGACTTTGAAATTTAAGGAAAAAAAAAAAAAAAGACAAAAGGGGACAAGGAGTTTTGGGGCAGGATGGAAGGGTCATTATCATTGGGAGCTGCCTAACTTTGGGGCTGGGCCCAAAAATACGACCGGTCTAATTCCTTGGAGACGTGTCACGTGTGGGATGGGAGAGAGTGTCAAACACACGTGCGCAGTTGCCGGCACTTATCCGGGCCTTCAGCCTTGCTTAGCCTTACATTCCAGAGTTTGGTGAAGGGTAACACGTGTGCTTGTTGACCAAAAGGATGGACATGTCTTGTAAGCTTAGCCCTCTGACTCTCTTACACATCTGCATTACTACCAGCTATTATATAAGTATATTTGTCACTCTAATACTTGTACCCATTGATACGCTCAATACTTTAAGAAGGTTTATTTTATTTATTTTTATAATAATTAATTAATTATTTAATTATTTACATCTTTTCCTGTTGTGTGTTTGACAAATCATTCGGGTTAGTTTCGTTTCTTACACTTTTATACTTTCGAACCCTTGAAAAACGTCAAATAACTCTACCACGATTATCCTAATGATGTATGCAGCCAGTTGTAAACATGTTGAAAGCTTAGATCAGTTGGGGACAAACATTACGTAATAGGTTGCTTTAGTAATAATTTAGACTTGAAACAAAATCAGAAGAATTCTTCCATAATTCTTTAATATTAACACGTTTAAGGAATGAATATATTGAAAATTTATCTAACATGAAAAACATTACAAAAAAGATTGATTTAGGTAGGTTCTTCTGAATTGATACTTTCAGTTTTTATTTTTTTTTATAAAAAAATTAATAAAAAGCAAAAAATATGCTATAATGAATAAAAAAATATCAAACAGAATTTTAACCATTTAAAACAAAAGCAACAATTAAAAACAAACCCTAGGTGGTTGCAAATAATGAGAACAGTAATAGAAGCAAATAAAAACGAAATTAAAAGTATGTGCTGGTGATCCTTTAATATGGACAAGGCTTAATAAAGTGAGTGAACCATAGATTTTCCTTTTTATTGACAATGGAAATTAATTAAGCATTTTTCTTAAACTCTGATTGGTTGATATTTTTTCTTTTTGTTTTTATGGAAAAGAATGAATAAAAATAAAAAATAAATAATTAATCATAGATAACAAAAGTATCTATCCAACGGAGCTTTAGTAATTCAAAGCAAAACACCAAGTAAAGAAAAACAAAAATCCTTAGTTGTTGCAAACAATAGTCACCAATGATGAAAAACAAAAATAATTAAAAAAAAAGAAAATTTGGCAATTATTTAATACCAAGACATTATGAGGGAATCAATCACATGTTTTAGACAAAGATTTTGCATGCTGAAAATGGAAATTAATCACAAAATTAATTTTGTATACCTTGTAATTCAAAGCAAAACTAGAGGTCTGTTTGTTTTGATGTATTTTCAAAAATATTTTCAAGATTTATATTTATTTGGAAGATGAAAAATTTATTCCAAATATAAAACATTTTACAAGTCAATTGAAAAAACAACCATTGACCACAAAAACTATTCTACGCCTTTGAGAGGTGTAAGACATTTTTCAGAGAATGAAAAAAAGCTTTTATATTAAACCTAGGAATATAAGTTTGATGAATATTAATATTTAATTTAAAATATTAAAATATTAAAAATATACTAATATTTAACTTAATTTTTTTAATTTAAAATATTAATATTTAAATTATTCAATACTATAAAAATAAAGAAAATATTTTTAAATGAAATCATTCAATGCAATTAAATTTTTTATTTATAAACTGAATAAATCTTACTAATAATTATAATAAAAAATATTTCAATAATCCTCATTAGATAAATACACATAAGAATAGGTTTTGGATGACTTATACAATTGATAAATATTGATATTTTTATAGTGTTATAGTAAAAAAGTAATGAGATATACAATTTTTTGAACATTAGAACTTACTTTAATTATAATGTAGTTAAATGTTTTGAAAAATATCACTCTTGATTTTGTCTATTTTCATATATATTCTTAATTTTGATATCAAATTAGTGAAAACCTAATGACACTATTGTTTTGTAATCAACTCCTATTTATCATCTAAACACCTAAATAACTTTACTAGTAATGATATAATTCAAACGATAAAAAATGTTTTCGATGGTTTATCAAAACATCAAAAAATATTAAATTTTTTCCCAACAATTTATTTTTGGTTACCAAATAGCCCTTAAAACTCGTTATCGAAACTAAAATAAAGTTTTAGGCATGTCCAAACTGACTGCAAGAGACGGTGTCCGCTATGCAGGAAGATTCGATGAAATATAAAAAGCCCACATTAGATTTACTCGAAGCCGAAGCTAAAACCCAATTCCTCGTTGATGAGTGATAACTAGACTCAAAATTGAGCATTGGTTTAAAATTGTCTAAAGCAAAAAATAACCCAAAAATTTAAGGAAAATATCTTTACCCCCTAACTTTTAGGTATAATTCCACGTAAGTCTATTAATATTAGAAATGGACAGTCCACCCAAAAACTCTAAACGCCATTAATGAGAAGTATGAAATGTTGAAATTCCCCACATATAAATATATCTTAATCACGTGTTAATGTTTGCTAATCACTGTAGTCCTTTTCCCTCATCATTCTCCTTTTCTCTCTTTTGGTTCTTTCATCAGTGGCTACATCACTAATCAATTAGGGTTTTTTTTAGCCTTCTACTCCGATTAGCAGTTTCATCCCACAAAAAAAACCCAAAATCAAATCCTTGTTAAGATACCTTTAAACCTTGACCCAAATTGAGAAAGTGTAGGATTAGAGTTCATCAATCATCAAGCATTGGTAAGTTCTGCTGTTGTGTTAGGGCTAGTTTTATAGTTTAGGGATGTTTTTTTTTATGTGGTCCTCATGTGAGGGAACGAGTTTTGTCGTTTAGGGTTGTTTTTTGCTGATGTGGTTTTCATGTGTAGGACTGGATTTTATGGTTTAGGGTTCTTTGTCTACTACTAATATGGTGAGGGTTCGAGAATGAGTTTAGATTAGAGTTTAGGTTTTTTTTTTTTTATAATTGAGGGAGAGGGGATTTGAACCCTGCTTTTTAGGTAGAAGGATTATGCATCAACTAATGAGCTAAATGTTCGGATACAGATTAAGGTTTAAGTTGAACCTTAAAGCTTTAAATTTGGAAATTAGGGTTAGGGATCTGTAAATTAGGGTTTTAGGGTTAGTTATTTGGGTTCAAGTTCAGGTCCAAATTTTCAAGGTTTTAGAGCTTTGATTCCCCAATTTAGGGCTTTAAGATAAGGTTATGAAATTGGGGATTTAAGGATGTTGTTTGGGTTCAAGTAACCTACCCCTAAATCCCTAATTTTAGAACCCTAATCTTAAATCAATAAATTAAGAAATTAGGGTTTAGGGTTTTGGAAATTGGGATTTTTATATTTGAATTTAGGGTTTTCAAAGTATGTTTTAATTTGGTTGGGGTTTAGGGTTATCGTTTGGTTTCAAGGTTATTGTTCAATATTTTAGAGTTACTAACTTATTTTAATTGGGTTTTTTAGGTCTGGACATGGCGGAGATGCTGTATGACTTAGTGGTGCACCATAAGGGAGAGGTAATGACCATCAAAGATGTCAATCCAAACAAATATTCCTACGTAGAGCTGACAAATGATGTCTTTGAAGTGTTGGTGGACAATTGCAATCCTGGAGTTGGAATGGGTGCCTCCATTATTACAAAGCATCCTAAATTAAATGAGGTTATGAATTTGAAGAGTGATGGTGATGTGTTGAAGCTATTTAAAGTCTATAAAGGAACCAAGGAAATTCATCTACACTTGGACTTGATTCCTACTATTCCACTATAGACAAATGGATCCGGTAAGTTTTCTGTTGCCAAAAATGTTAGTGCATGTGCCTTTGCTAGACTTGTAAATGCTAATTTAGGTGCTAGCAGATGCAGGATTGGCGAGTCTAGTTGTATTGTGCTTGATGAATTTGTTTTAGGCAAAGATAATGAAGGCAGAGTTGAAGTAGAGAAACTTTCAAGTAGAGGTAGTTTAGGTTCAAGTAGAGGTAAAGGGTTTAGGGTTGGAGGTAGAGATAAAGTTGGTGAAGGCAGAGGTGGTGAACTACCTTATGTTATTGTTTGTATTAGTGATGAAGAAAATATTGATAAGGAAAGTAGTGATTCAGTTGATGGAGAGGATGCATTCAGTGAAGATGTAGACTAAAAGCATGATACATAAAGTGAGGAATCTTAAATCAACCAGGATTGTGATGCAAAGAATATTGAGGTTGAAGAAGATGGAGAGAATGATGTTTTTTTCTGATATTAGCACTGATGTAGAGAAAGGGAACTAGGATAGTGATGAATCTGACAAGGATAGTCAAGCAATAGATAATTCCTTTAGGGGCATACTTTATTCTCTTAATGAGAATGGGAATATTGTATTAGCAAAGAACATGATGTTGACAAGTGTGTAGCACTTTAAGGAGGTGATGACTGATTATATGATCCAAGAAGGAATAGACTTTTATAGAGTAAAAAATGAGAAAAGTAAGTTCAATGCTTTCTGCAAAGGAAAATGCTATGAGTTGATGGTTCAAGCAAATGTATGTTTAGATAGGAAAGCGTTTAAGATCAAGAAGATAGGGAATGAACACTCTTACATTAGGATTACTAACAATAATCCTGTTACTATAAGTGCTTGGATTGCTAACAAGCTTGCTGCTCAGCTGTAGTATGACCCAAATATATCATACAATTTGATGCAACGTGAATTACAAGAGAAGTATGGAGTGAGTGTTCATTCTAAAAAGCTGTATAGGGCAAAGAAAAGGGCCTGAGAGGAGTTTGAAAGGACTCATGAGAGGTCTTATTCTTACATGCACTTGTATGCCCAGATGGTGACAGATACAAATCTTGAGAGCATAGCTATCATGTAGTTAGAGAGGCTTGAGTTGAGCATGTACCCATCTTTCAAAAGGTTTTTCCCTTCTTTTGATGCTTTAAGGAAAGGTTTCAATAAAAGGTGTAGGCCTTTCATTGGGTTTGATGACTATCTACTATTGTCATTGATGAGAATTGTGGTCTGTATCCTATTGCTATTGCTGTGGTGGAGTTGGAGAATGGAGACTCATGGTCTTGGTTTTTGAACTTGGTTAATACTGCCATTGGGGACTTTAACAAACCATTGGTAGTTATCTCTAATGGGTAAAAGGTAAACCCTAAACACCTACTATTTTACATTTAATTAATTAATTTTAAGTAGTTATTAATTGCTACTTATTCTTATATGGCAAGGCCTAGATGATATAATTACAGAGATAATGTCCTATGCCACTTAAAGAAGGTGTGCTAGGCACTTTTATAGCAATTTTAGGCAAAGGTTTTTAGGGTTGGACATGAAGGTGAACTTCTGGAAAATTATAAAAGCATACAACCAGTGGGATTGGAATGAAGCCATGATGAAGATTGAAGCTGAAAGTGTAGAGGCATACAACTGGTTGATGGAAAAACCACTCACACTGTAGGCAAGACATACCTTTAACCTAAGTGTGAAGAGTGACCATGTGACCAACAACATGGCTTAGAGTTTCAACCATTAGATTGGTCTTGTGAGGAGTAAACCCATTTTGGTTTTGTTTGAAGAACTTAGAGTCAAAATAATGAAAAGGTTTTTTGATTGGTGTGAGAAGGTATGCATATGGGAAGGGCATGTGACACCCAAAATTAAGAAGAAGTTGGTTTTTGCTAAGTACAGTGGCAAGTTTTGTAAGGTTGTGACTGCCTCCGATTCTAAGTTTAATATGTTTAAAGGTGGCAAAACGTATGCTGTCAACTTAGGGGTGAGTAGGGTAACTTGTCCATGTGGTGTTTGGAATATTTCAAGTAAAGTTGTCTCAACATATTTCATGTATACATTGATTGGTTGCATATTTCAAGGTTTACTAGCTTGTGTTTGGTTGCATTTTAGGTATTCTTTTCAAGCATGCAACAGCTTGCATAAGTCACATTAGGGGTGATTTAGAGCAATATTGTGACAACTACTATTCTAAGAAGAAGTTCATGCAAGCATACATTGAGTACATTCATGCTATACTTAACATCACCATGGTTGAGTTTAAAGGGAAAGTAGATTCAGTGGAGCCTCCACTGCTCCGTCGTATGCTTGGCAAGCCCAAGAAGAATAGAAGAATAGAAGAAGGGAACTCGAGGAAAGGCTAGTTGGACATGGAAATGCTAGGAGGAGTAACACTGTTAGGTGCATCTTATGCTCCACACTTGGTCATAATAGAAGGAATTGTCCTAGGGTTCCTGTGCAACTTAATAGAAAGGTAATCTAAATTGATTATGCAATTTAGTATTTTACATTACATATGCAATTTAATGCATCTAATACATTTTTTATGTTTTAAATTGTAACAAAATACCTTGCTTGGGTCTTCATCAACAGCTGCTAGTTCTTCATCAAAAGCTGTTACTGGGTCTTCATCTAGAGTTGCTGCATCAAAAACTTTAAAAAGATATGCTAGTGTGCAAAGAAGACCTGTTGTTGTTACTGCTTTAGGACTTGGTCGTGGTGTTCTTGGTGGTGCTAGATCTGTCCCTGCTCATGGTGGTGCAAGGAGGCCTCCATTTTCTAGACTTGCTGCCTCTACCTCAGTAATGAATTCTGATGATACTAGAGGGACACAAACAAGTGTCTCTCATGTTGTTGATATGTGAATGTTAATATATACAATGTTCTAAGGTTTTTTTGTGGTGTTTGGATGGATGGAGGAAGGTAAATTAAGAATGGATGTTTTGTAACTTTTTATCTTTTTTTGTTCGCCATTATCTGAGAATTAAGAATAGATGCTTGACTTTGATATTGGCTCATCGATAGTGGTCTAGATATTTTTTGTAAGCTTTATTTTGTAAAGCTTGTGGTCCTCAAGTACACAAAGGTTTAGGGAAAATAGTGCTCCTTATGTGCACAAGAGACTTGGCGGAATTATTGTATAGGGCATATTGAAAATCAATGCAAAGATTAGTTTACTTGTTTTCAAAAAAACCCTTTGAATTAACTCTTATAACACTTGTTATGTTCAAGTCTATTATGATTAATTCAAGATAATTGGGAAGACAAAAAACTTAAGATATTAAAATGCTTGGCTGTTTTTATATCCATTTAATATTTCAATAATTTTGCATTTAATATTACAACAACTTTTGGATTCAATATTTCAATAACTTCCAACAACTTTTATCAAACAAAATGACATTTAAAAGCCTTAGACTCTTCTTATTTTTTCTACCCATCTCATCTCTTTGGGGCATTTTATCAAACACCATGTAGGAAGCCCTTCAACTTTCATTTTCTCTTCCTTTTAACCTTCATTTTATTTTCCTCTCTTCCTAGGTTTCGCTTCTACTTTGAATTATTATGAATCATTTCAAGAGAATCAATTTAAGAACCGCAGATGGATGTCATGGAAGAGTTAGAGATCATTTTGTAGCTTTTGTTTTTTTAAGCAATCATACCCATGAACTCTTCCATAACATTCATCCGTGGTTTTTGAAATGAAAGTTCTCCAGCCAGACTACAGACAACAAAAGCTTTAAGGGTAGAATCTATCTTTAGTTCTTGCTTTTTTTCCTCCATTACTTTTTTCACTTCTTCTTTGTGGAGTGCTAAAAATCAGCAAAAAATCTTGAGCATTTCACCAACAAATTTGGATTTTTAGCTTATCCTCTATGGTTCTTGAAATAATCTTTTTCCTTGATTAGTTTCATCATTTCTTCTTTTGTGGAGTGCCAAAAATTAGCAAAAAATCTACAGCATTTCACAAAAAAATTTGGTTTTTTACGTTTTGGTTTGAGGGACTTCTTAGTTTTGGCAAGAACAATGAAAGAGGGGCAAAATTGTCATAAATTTTATCAAATAAATGAAGGTTGACAGTAAGACTGACGACAAGATTTCTTTGTCTAGCAGAAGAAAATTATTTGGGGCAGATTGCCTATTTCTAATGCTAATGGATTTATGTGAAATTATGTCTAAAAGTTAGGGGGTAGGAGTATTTTACCCAAAAATTTATTATCCAAACCATTTGAAAGAATGATAATAATAGTACGATGAAAGCCAAAAACTCCTATTAAAAATGAATTAGTAATTTCTATAGTTTGTTTATCACCTTTTATTTCTTAATTAGTAATAATCTTTAATTTATATGAATGGTATTACAGTATGTGTATATATGTATGTGTATATATATATATAGTAGAAGACTTGTTCAAAAGATCATGAAATACTTGATGGAAGAAGGCAATAACAAAAGAGAGTTGCGATGAGGGATAAAGATGCCATGGATCAAAGCTTATTCATCAAATCCAAGACATGGGAAAGAGCATTGGCTTCGTTTCCCATCTCTGATTTCGAATCAAACCTTATTTGAAAAGGAAAAATTGTGCACCCAAAGGCAAATGCCAGAAATTAGTCAGGTTACAAGTACTCAACAGCTTTGTGGATATAACACTCTTTCCAGGCTTTGCAAGAAGCATATTAAGTTGGTTGTAATCCAATCTGATCATCAGATAGAAATGGTATCTTTTGCTTGTTTATAATTCAATATTTTATATCCAAAATGTTTTACATCTTGTGGAGAGGAACTCCGAAGACGACCGGTGACGAGTTCGTGGATGGTTCACTTGTAAGACTTTCGGATTATGTGGAATGGAAATGAAAACACTATTCACTGCGAGCATCTTTTATGCTTTTTTCCAAGTGAAAAAGGCCACAAACTACATTTTGAGTTTCAATGGTAATTTTAATTTGTTGAATAAACTTAGAGTTGCCTATTAACGAGTTCGGATCGGATCATTTTCGATCAAGTGTTGTTTTGAATTATTCAAGTTTAAGTTATTGGATTAATCATTTTGGGTTATTCGGGTTCGGATCATTAATCTAAGTTTAGATCGTTTCCAATTCAAGTTAGATGACTTTAGATTGACTTCTAATTTCTCATCAAATCGAATTAAGCCAGAATTAAATGATACGAATGAGTATTTTAGATTTGGATCAATTTTCCAACCTCTTATAAACTAGTTAATCTTCGGCACCGTTTCGATCAATACATGGGGACAAAAGTAATAAACTTATGCAATATAAATGAATTTTTTAAGATAATACATAAATAGTACTTTTCAATTAATAGTCTATATCTTTACCCTTTTTTGTTATTGTAATAATTAATTGAACAAACTTTATTTAGATAATTAAATAGCAAAGGAAAGTTAAGTAGAATTTTTTTTTTTTGCATCTTAATATGTATTTGCCTCTCATATTTTAATGCTGATTTTTTCTCTTACAATATGGTTAGACAAAAAAATGTTATTCAGAAAAGATACATGAAAATAGATTTACCCTAAACCTCTTTAATTAAATTATCAATTATAAGACCTACAGAGCTGTATTGAGCCTTGACTTGTACAGTTGAAAGTATTATGTTTCTCTTATCTGATAAACTTTTTTGTTTTTTTCTATTTGTCTTTTTATTCATTTTTTTACATTTTTGAATACTCTTATTTTTGACAAAAGAAAAATTATCCATCAAAACTTCCAAGTAAAATTCTTATACTAATAAAATATCAGGTCATTTAGTTTTTTTTTTTATTATTTCAACAAATCCCTTAACTTGAACAATAATAAATAAAAAAATCGATATTTATTGAATTTTCTTTATTTTGTTTCGAAATTAAAATGCAAAGCCTGCTGAAAATTTATGTCCTAACAGTCCATAAATATCAAAATTGGTTGAACCTAATTTAGGATATAATCAGCAAAATTTCTAAAAAGTCCAGCATATATTCAGAAACACTAAGCAATATTGATATCAAAATCACATATCATCCAGCCTACAAAGGAAATATAACCCATCCAAACCCTACCAAACACAAATCATTTGATATAATTAACACCCATTATAAGCATAATCAAAGTCATTGAAGTTCCCCCACTCCAAGAGAACAAGAAAGCAAATATATCAGAATTACAGAGACAGAATCCAAATAGCTAGTTCCCATATGTGTTTTTTTAATTTCTCTTGATATTGCAATAATAAAGCAAGAGATGAAAATAGGGACAAAAAAATACACACATTTTAGAACATATATTTAAGCTTATAACAAATATACCTCTTTGTTCCTTTTTTTTTTTGGTTTCTTTTTGTGCCTGGCTTCACCCTGCGTGCCATGTATGTAAAGCAGTATAGAATGAAAAGCTACAAGACATAAGCTGTACTTTTTCACGGTATTCTCCATTGAACCCGGCGTCGGTGGCGCCAGCATCGGCAGGGATTTGGGGAAAGAAAGGCCTCATGAGTTGCCATTGAAAGATTGGTTTCCAAGCTATAAATGAGCTTCTTTTATACGGGGTTTGTCTTCTTTATATAGCCTCACTGTTTAATACAGTGGTTTTCCCGCTCTTGTTTCATGGGAGAGAAAAACTTTTACGTAATGGTGGGGTTTTGGGAAATTAGGTTTCTCTCTTAGGTGAAAACTGCAAGAATGCCCTTGGACATTGATCTTCTCATTGGAACCTAATTATTGTTAGATTACAAGGAGGAAAAAGGGTTTAGTGTGCTAAATGACCAAATTAACATTATTTTTGGTTTTAAGAATATCCTTAAACCTACCTAAAGCGAAAAAACACATGCATGTCATATAGTAAAGCAAAATTGTGCTAACAAAACCGACTGTTAGGTTTTCTCCATTTGGTTTGATTGAAACCATAGCACTTTTCACAGGACAAAGTCAGTTTAGCCCAGACATGAAAAAAGTTGGTCGACCATTCCCAGTGGTCCTTGTATTTGGATTCACTTTGCACATTAACGAAATGGGTGGTTGGTTTTGCTTTGGAAATTTTGCAGCACTTGTCCTCTCTTTGGACAATATATAGAAGCTCGAAAATTAATTGCGAGCAAAAGCTTTAGTATGTTATTTAATTAACTTAGTCATTTCGTATTTGCAATTTAATTAGCTTCAACTGTATTAAGAGTTTAGTTTTGATTGTGAAAATGGTAATATTGATGAAATTTGGTGGCTGGTAAGGGTATTTGGTTGAGGTTAGTCATGGCGTGTAGACTTGGAAGTAGAAAACTTTCAAACCTCCAATTCTGAGTGGGGATGACAGGGAAAAACCTTTCACAGAAATTCAACTTGGGAATTCATTACCCTTTGGACTGAACATATAAAAGGGTTATTTGAAGGGGGAAGGCAACAATACATGGGCACCCTCCACTCACATATTCTATTGGGAACGCCATACGTTGGTCAAAACATAATCAATATGTCAAGCCCTCCATCCTCTTGTATATATCCTTTTCTGCATGACGTGTTATTCCCTTTATATTTTTCATACATAGAAATAAAAAAAAAATCATTCAAATAAATTTGACTATGTTTTACTTTATATATATATATATATATATATATATATATATTTGAAGAAGAAATGCAACTACCAACAAAGTTATGCTTCTATATGTTCATTTTTAAAACGTCATATATGTATCTATTAGGATGGTTTTTCTTGATAATAATTAGAATATTTTTACAATAATTTTTCCATTTAATAGAAGATTAGAGCAAACATTGATAAAGAAGTATATAGAGAGATCAAAGAAATTCAATAAGAGAAGAAAAAATGAAGCAAGTGGGGAATTAGACGAGAAGCATATTAAGACATCCAAGCCATTGATTTGAAGAGCAATAAAAGTGTTGACAATATGAAATGTTGCTTTTATTGTTTAATTTTCAAATACATATGATTCCAAGGTTGCTTCTTATTCTATCTTTGTCGGACGAACCGGTGTCATTTTCTGGCAATACGAACATCACCAAGGACAATCCAAGACACGGCCGTGTCGTTTACTGTCACAAAAGTCTCCTCCACTCTAAGTACATTCGAGTTATAATTCTACAACGAGAATTTTGTGAAATGCAATGATAAAAATTTCACCATGTCAAAGAAATTTGCTGTTGTAAAATTCTCCCAAGCAGGGTGACACTACTCATGCATGTTTAATTCTTAGTTGAATTGTGAACCTCCCACCTTGACTTTTAGTCTTATTAAGCCGTTCCCACTATTAGCTGAATGTATAATTTCCATGCCTTACTATGAACTAAAACTTGGATCCAGAAACTCAACCCTTTAAGTAAGCATTAAGATGAGGAATAATTCTTTAGTATCTTACATTTTCTTCATAGACCATATATTTTCTCCAAGAAAACAAGTTTATCCTTGGCGGGCATATTTCACATGTAATCACGACCACTAGGCATGTGCTGAATCATCAAGCAACTAGACAAGTTGTACCTCGAATTTAAGCGAAGAATATACTCCATGAATGGTGTTTGAAAAGGCAGAGATCTAGGCATGGTTTCACGTTGGATGATAAACAATTGTCGACAATCAAATTATCTTTGACCCCAAGGTGTAAAAAGGACAAAAGGGTTAACAATTATTTTCATGCCTAAGCAGTGAGCTTTGGTGACTACAAGCAAGAAATTAAAAAACACAGATGTAGAGAATCACAGGCCGATGCGGAAGAGGTCACGCTTCCTGGTCCTGCGTTTATACATTCAATTCACCTCATCGCAAGCTTTGCAAGCAATTATTTAAGATTTTACGATAAATGCCCCAAAAGTAATTAATCGAGAAAGGAATAAAATGCTAATCTCCCGGTTAAAAGAATTTTGTAGGATAAAAGTTTGGTAAGATTTCTCACAAATAACTTAAAAAGAATGGCTGAACCAGTTCTTACTGCTCTCAGGACTCCTCCATTTCCACATACTGTGAGTGGGAAGCGGCAAGAAGAGCAGCTCCAATGCCAGAACCATCATTTGAATGCTCAACCACAATGCTTTCAGACACCTCTTCTCCAAGCAATTCGCTTAGGGTGTTCTCCAAACACTTGCGGAATTCTGCATAGTGCTCATATAGTCCACCATCCATAGCTATAACTGTTCTTTGTTTCTCCCCTACCTTGACTGTGTCTCTTCCCGTTTTCTTCAGAATGCCTAGTATACCAGCAGCTGAAAGACGTGCCCCACGGGTGG
The DNA here is from genome assembly GCF_000208745.1 of Theobroma cacao. Taxonomy (NCBI): domain Eukaryota; kingdom Viridiplantae; phylum Streptophyta; class Magnoliopsida; order Malvales; family Malvaceae; genus Theobroma; species Theobroma cacao. Next base: position 18,391,416 of record NC_030855.1, read on the forward strand.
CAACAATGTTGCAAAGCTCAACAATTACTTTTCTCATCTTCACAGACGTATTTGATATCTGGAAACAGAAAAGATACAAGCAGGCTTAAAACACACAACACAATATATGTAGTGGCTTAACATTTGCATATGTCACAAGGTGTATCCAGGTGTTATGCTTTCAGGGAAGCTTCAATGCTACCACAACACTGTATTTATCAGTGATATATATATAAAATTCCACTTTTGGCTAAGCAAAAAATAAAAAAATGACTAGCAGTTCAGCTGCTAGTAGTCTACTTGCCATAAATATCACCATCTATTGCTTTAGGACACAAGACAAGATAATACAGACAACAAATAATTCAATTCTAATCACAACCACCCCAGAGTGTTAATCAGCTTTCAAAGTTGAAAGTAAAACATATTCTCTGCACTTCTCTACTAAAATAGCTTCAAGCCAGTGATTTTTTTTTTTTCAAGGATAAGTTAAGCTAATGATGTTAAGGAAGCTGTTCATAGAATCAAAAGGTCCTCTAAATCAACTCTGAAGCGATTTTAATCATGAGGAAGTTGCAAATGTGATCTTGCATATTGGGTGCAACCAACATTATGCATGACCAAGAAATTCTCGAAGAGAATCGAAAAAGTTCCATAAGAGATATGATGAACAAACAAGAAATTCAGGCAAAAATAAATGTGAAATAAACAAGTTTTGATGATCAAGTGTAACATCTGGAGAATTTTACAAGATTAAAATATACCTCAAGAGTATCTTTCAATTTATTCGCTACCACTTTGAGGTCAGGGGAAGTGTCCTGGTGCATTGCTGACATGACAGGTGTCCTGCAAGTTAACAAAACTCAAATATTACTATTCTGCAGATCTTGAACACATTACAAAAGTGCATCTTTCAGTGTAGAAAAGGCCATAATATCTGATAAAATGTCCAAAACATAACAGGAAGAAGTGAATGTGTCCCATGCCATGAACAGTAATCCAAGGTTAGTGAAAGAAAACATTTCTTTACCACTTCCAAAATCATTCCAAATTATGTAAGTAAAACGAAATTAGGTCAGACAATGGTTACCACACTGCCAAATAAAGTAACAAAAGTGTAAACAACCAGTGGCAGTTCCAAAGTATATAAGTAAAACGAAATTAGGTCAGACAGTCATCCACGCTGCCAAATAAAGTAACAAAAGAGTAAACAACCAGTGGCAGTTATTAAATGCTATATGCAGCAATAATCATACTACAAATGACATTTGATACAATACATAAGAAACACTTCATAAGAAGACCATGATGGCTGGAGCCAAGGTAACAGCTGGCCACAAAGTAGGCTTTTTGCATACATTAACCAAAATATAATTTAACAACTACAAAATCGCACAGTAAAAATAACCTTTTGAAAATCACTGATGAAAAATGTTGACTAATATGTTTAAGTTTAGATGATTAGAAGAGCATCCTTAGACCCAGTTATTAGCTTCGCGGTGAAGGTAGTAAATGGAGAAAGGAGAGCATAGCACTGATGACAAAGAAAATGTTCCACAGACTATTTACAAGCTATAAGGATAAATTACACTTAATCTCAACAACATATACAGTGGAAATGATAATACAAAGCATCCACTGTTACTATCATGCCAAATAGCAGACTTCTAATGATGGTTCATCCATCATTCTGAACCTTTGACTTCTATAGTTTGCGTCAATTCAACATTTTCAATAAATAAAGAATTGCCCTTCACTCACAGGAGAGAATTTTCATATTTAAACACATTTCAGAAAGGGAAAAAACTTAAACCATTATCCTGCTCCTTTTGATTTCTTTACACAAAATTACCGTAGGAACCATCTTCCACAAATTATTTCCATTTGCAATTTTTTCTATTAATAGCATAAAAGGAAATCATATGTGCCATTTGGGCTAAAAGGCAGTGGGGATTGGCAATCCTAAATTTGAGCTATAGTGCTCTCTTTTTGCGTCAAACACAAAAAACATCAATTATCTATTTTCAAAAAAGTTTGAACGGTAGACCTTGTGATTGGAAATTTTCCCATCATAAGTATTTCAAGCTAAGTCATTGTTCATTTTTGTGTAAATAATGAATAAAGTTAATTGTTGATGTTGAAGTATCCAATGCAAAGGTGGTTAAAGAGGTGGTCATATGTTGATTGTATGGTTAGACGGTCTGCTTTCTGCTTTACCAGCAGTTCCACTGAGATGCAGTGGCTGAGAAAAGGGAATAGGGGGAGTAGCTTTAAAAAGAAATGTAATTTGCGTATATATGGATTCAAAGAAATAAGCATAGAATCAGTGAAAGAAATGTCATCTCTTACGAAGGTATACAACTTCATTTGATGATGGTTATGCAAAGCCTCACATATACTGACTCAAATTTAATATTGTTCTTCAAATATAGAAAGAACCGACCTAGCTAGATCCCTTCAAAGTTCAAATTAATTATTCTCATAATCTCACTGAAAAAATGTTTTCTAGGAATGACCTTTCTTTGCAAGGACAAACAATATGTTTGATAACAGTTTTCTCATTGCAAACATAGTGAAAGACATTTGCATACAGCACTACAGAAAAAATGTTAACCAGTCTACAGAAGTAGAGTACAGTTGATGAATATTAACTGGAATCAAACAAAAGGAAATACAATATCCAGAGCAAAGAAAAATTTTGAAAAGAAACAGCTCAATAAATAGAAAAAATGCAGCTCAATAACTAAACAGCTCAGTTGAGGAAATTACCTCAATACAAATGGCACTTTAAGTTTTGGTGGAACAATGTCACCAAAAAATGCAGCTTCCTCAGCCATCCTAAGCAGAACTCTGCGAACAATTTCTCCCAAATACATACCAGATATTATCTTCTCATAAATCTGTGACAAATCAAACGAACGTAAGATAAACAAATTATGTTAAAGAGAAGGCCAAAGACGAAGGAGTCAGAACAGCACAAAATTATGCAGTTACCTGTTCACCAGGGTTTAAACTCTCAGCATCTAGTGCATGGTCATACTCTGTTAATGGAAGATGTGATGACCTAAAGTTACCCCACTCCATATTGATAACCTTCAGCCAAATATCAACAGCAACTTCAATATTCATCCCATACCTAATTAAACAGTTCTTCTTCAAACTTACATGGATCTCTCATTGATTTTTAATTGTGACATCAAGAAAGAAAAAGGAACAGTCTCAAAGCCATACAAAGTTACTAGTAGCAATTAAAGAAAAGCTAACCATCTCTTCTGATTTGGGTAGTAGACCATGCCATTTTGGTATTGCATGTGCACGTTCCACATATGCTGCATTTGATCCAGTACCAAGGATCACAGCTGCAGCAACATCACTGTTGGTATACCTACCTCCAGCAAGTGTTCCAACGGTGTCATTCACCTAAAGTCAAAATGGTTGCAATAAGACACTAGGGCCTAGGGAAAAGAAAAATAATAATAATGAAAGCAAGACAATTGTTCTGTTTCAGGTTCACTGATCAAATTAAAGTATGAGAAGGACCTATAAACATTGAAAGAGAAAATCCTTAACATAAACCTACCAGAGCTGAAACACGCATGTCAAGGCCTTGCCTTTCCATGGCTTTGGTTAATTCTGCTACCACATCTTGGCCAACCTGTTAATTCAGCAGCCAAGAACAGAAAAGAAATATAACCTTGGGATTAAAAGAGCAAATGGTATGAGAAGTTGCATTAATCAATTATATAAAGCAATCAAAGCACAGTGATATGCCTTGAAGTAGTATATATGAATTCTTAAAAATCAAATACTTCTAAAATTCCTTTTTGATATATTATTACCCTAGTTAAACTAACTTCTAGGGGACAAAATATATGGGCAAATTTTTTGGGAAAACTTCTACAACCTTTAAAATTTGAAAAAAGATTAATGCACAATAAGTATGAAAATAAGTCTGAGCAATTAGTACTGACTGTGTCATCTATAGAGAAGCCTTTTGTCCACCTAAGAAGGCTTCCAGAAGAAATGGATGTTTGCATCACAGGGAATGAGAAGGTGAAACCAAGCTCCCTTTGTCTACCAGGAGTTAGTTGAAAATCTGTGCCTTCTTGAGCTACAAATTTTGCAAGTTCTACTGCAATATAGTCAAATAGTGCCTGCAATCAAGATCACCTGTCAGACATTAGATACCTTATGCCTGAACTAGTTTCCAGTCATTTCTTTAACAGCAGAAGTACTTACATCTGAAGTCCCTGTCATCAAACTTGGAGGAATAGACACCTCCTTAAACTGTTGATTGACAATACCACTACCCTTCCCTCCCAATTGCACTCGTAACACACGGAAGTTAGTTCCACCAAGGTCCAATGCATAAAATAATCCCTTCTCATTCCTAATTCAGGAAACGAAAAAACATTACAATCTAATCAACTAAATCTCTAATGGAGCACCTAAATATATGAGAATCAATAGTAGACACACAAAAATAGTTATATTAACATGTCATTCATCCACCCCAGCCATGTAGAGAAGAATCTTCAAAGTGGATCAGATAGAATATAAATTCCTAGATGTGCACATATGTAGAGAGTCCCACATGTAGCAAGTGCCATGAACTTGATCCCGCATAGGCAATCTCAAATAACAGCCATCCTCATATTGACTGATACCAATATATGTTTGACAAAAGGTCCACCAAAGACTTAGCTGTAGCTGAGCCAAAATATTCGGGCATACATACATAGACGTATATATTAGCAATATATGACTGAACATTGATCTTTAATGCACGTTAGATATAAGTGACAAACACCCACATAAAATCCAATCAAAAGAGATCAAGTAAACACATAATTATACATTTTTAAAAACAAAGGAAAGAAATTGAAATACCCGGTAGGCAAATTGTCAACATAGCTGATGAGCATCTTAAGTTTGCTGCCACCTTCAGAGGCAAGGCCAGCATGCATCTCTACAGTCATGGCATCAGCCACTTGTCTCAGCTTCCAAATCGGGGTCCCACACTTTTCTTCAAACTCTTTAACTATCTCCATTGCTTTTACCCACCTCCCTGACTTCTTCATTTTTCGATGAACCACCACCGCTGCTGCCGCTGCCACCGCGACCCCACACACCACCGCCACCCCAACGGCCACCTTGCCCATTTTCCCACCCCAAAAAAATGGAATTTCGTTCTGTTTATAATAAAAAAAAAACTGGAAAAAGAAAAGATCTTGCAAAATAAAAGAAACCCTTTTTTTTTTATTTAATCACAAATGGGAATTTGCATTTATGTGATTTATATCAGTGAATGGTTGTTGAATCTAGATTAGAATTTGTGTGATTAAAGAACAAATGAAATCAAAAGTAAACAAAAAGCAAAGATCTTGCGTTCGCCTAGAGAATGGAGGGAGAAATAGAGAGAGAGGCCAGGAAAATGGTGTCAATTTTGGCAAGTGTTTTTGGGTTTGTTTTGTTCGTAAAGGTTTATTTTTATTTTTTGGTTTTTATAGCTTTTCTGTCAGAGAGCTATGGTGGTTCATCCAAGTGAGGAGACTGTAAATTTAACCCAAGGGGTCATGAGTACACGTGTCTATTTGGTAACTACACCGTAGGTAATTTTAAAAAAAAAAAAAAAAAAGAAAGAAAGAGGAAAAAAGGTGAAGTTTAGCATTGACTTTCTAGAAGATTTTACCACAGGACTTTGCTTCGGTACTTCGGTTTTTCTTTTGATGCTTTTCTTCCATGTTTACGTGCAGAGAGTTGTTTAATATTTTACCTTTCCTTGTTGTTTACCCAAAAATTCAAACAAAAAACTTAATTAAAATTTCCTTTTGATATTTATTTATCTGCACTTTGGTTATCTCATATTTGATTAGGATAAACATCTTGCATTCGCTTATTAGATTAAACAAATATTTAAAAGTTGAATCCTTGTTGTTATCCTTTTATTATTATTATTATTATTGACAATAGAGAATCAGAATTTCATGGAAGAGATATAATATAAAAGCTTCTACGAGGAGTCAATCCTCGACATGTCCGGCTGTGGTGCTAAACGTGAACACGAATTGCTCGTAGATCTATCTGCTACGTTAGAAGCTAGAATAAATAAATAAATTGGGATTTGAGTTGGGCAAGAATTAATTGTTGTCATTTTAGACCAAGAATCAAAGCAAAAGCCCCATTCACCAGGCAATGAGAATGGTAGGAAAAACCACCAAAGCCAGCTTTACAGTGGCATTCAAAGAAATTCTAGTAACTAAAAACACGCTTCTGCCAAGAATGAGAGAAAAGAGAGATGTTCCATATAATTTTATTGCAATACATGACATGGCGGGTAGCAGAGACTACTTAAAAGTTGCATAGAGTTAGGCCTTGAATACCATTACACATCACATCTCAACCATTCCTTCCATATAAAAGAACCCTCCTAGAGACACCCTAACACACTACAACCTGGAAAAATTCTTCACCTATATCCCATACCTTTCCACTGAGTTTGTGCCAAGCACACTCAAGATAATGCAAGACTTCATTGCCTGTCCAAAACAGGTACTCTCTCTCTCTCTCTTTGGTTTTTTACCTTTTTTTGACATTTTCTTGTTCTTTTCCCCTTTTTTCCCCTCTAGAGAACAGAACAGCAGGCAACATAAGCGAAAAACTGCACAGAGAAGCAAGCTAAAGCCACACCCCAGATGATGTTTAGATTCTGCCAACTGGTTCTTGCCCAGAAACATAGAACCAAGGAACAGGTGCCTGAAAAAGAGAAATAATGAAAGCCAGCAACTAAAATTACACTTACCCGAACTGCTGGCTTTCCATGTCTTTCCTCTGCGCAACAACAGTTTCATAAACTTATCTCTCATGCTGTTGACGTCAAATTCAACCTGCTATTGAAACACAACAAAAAAACACCAAAAGAAGCGGGTATAAAGAAAAACATTGCATATAGATCACAAAAAGACAAACTCATTTAAAATTTCAAAATCATGCCTTATCACGGTATTCTGCACAGTTTCTGAGTCAGCTTCATTCATGGACTTGAGAACCACACCAACAGCGGCATTAGGCTTCACATCAGAAAATCAACGAACAAAAGCAAATAGATTAGGTAAAGGTGATGACTTAGCAGAGGAAAATATTCAAGAGAAAGAAACTGTCCAGTCAAGCCTAAATTAGTGAGCCTTTCATCTATGAATCACAACACGGCCCAACTTGCAGTACATAAACCAGTCAGAACATATTAAATAATCTCTTCAAGGGCAAAAAGATTTCAACTACTCTGTCCACAGTTTCTCCACGTCTTGTTTGGTTACATGATCTATGAGTCAGACAGAAAAAACAAGCAGTGTGACAACAAGCATAACAATTATGGAGCAGAAAACCACCAGATAATGAAATGATTAAATTCAGGAACTCTAAGGCAACCTATTGAGAAAAAAAATGACTTCAAATATCAACGGAAAATGAAATGATAACCAAACAGAAAATGATCAATTAAATCAGCAAAAGTTAGGGGAAAAGTTAGGGAACTTATATCCTAAACCTCTAACTCTTTCTGTAATCCATCTTCAAATACTCTGTTGTGATCAGCATGTTCATCCTCCAAAGAAGATTTTGAATCTGCATCACATGAATCACTCTGAGAAGATGCTGGGATAGTAATCCCTTCTATGCTCCCATTATCACCTCCATTGCTCCCTTCACTGGATTCATTCCCAATATCCTCATTTGAGCAAGAGCTGATAGTGCTGGAATTAGATGATGCATTCCCTTCAGCAACTCCATTCATTTCATCTAAATCAGATGTAGAACAACCTGAAGACATTCTGCTAAGCTCACAACTAATAATCTCAGGAGAAACAGATTCACTACCATCAAGATTCAGCCGTTTCTCCGGCTTACTATGCTCATTATTTTCTCCTTCAGGATCCTTTTTCCTTTTAAGGCATTTCCCACCAGATTCAGTACATGCAATATGATTGTTATGGGACAGTTTATCAGACTGATGGTGGGGAGTAACCCGTGGATTCCAAGGATGTTTGTAGCCATCTGGCAAAACATAAGCCGGAAGCTGCTTTCTACGAATATGCGATACATGGATTTCCATCCCAGGTTTCCAATACATGTACATGCTTACCGAATGCCGGAATTCATCAACTGATCCTCGTATATCAAATTGCTGACCTTCCTGAACTATTTCCCCCTGTTTCCTTTGTAAACCCATAAAGAAGGCACAACAGGCACATGGCTTAGATGCATCTACATACTCATGAGGATAAGGATGGCACTGCAACTTTCCATAAGTGACTCGCTCAATCTGTAAATAATATATTTATAACACAGATGAGATAGAAAGAGAAAAACCTCTAATGTCTTCATTTCATGAAGAATCACAATTAATCAAAACTTAAAAAGTTTAAATGCCATGCCATAAAGGGATAAATATACCATCAAAGTAAGCTGCCTTAGCCGGGATTCCACCCAGCCTTTCCAAGCACGCAAGTCATTGGCATCAGCTGCAACAACATCAACCTGAAGATAGTTTTTGTAGCTTTCGAAGAACAAATAAGGCTCAAACAGAGCACTCCACTTTACTCTATTCAGCTGAATCTCCTGGATTTAGAAGAGATAGGGTAAGGAGCAGTATCTAGCTATAGACTAAAATAGAGAAATTGATATCCATTCTCTTACCTCACAAATGTTGTTACCATATTTTAACTGCTCCGTCATGACTCGAAGGGTGCTTGCAGATACATTATAGCTAGAATTCATGCATGGATAGGCAGGTGTAATTATTGGCATAAGATGAGTCCTATCACGAGGATTTTTACGAGGATCCCATACAGAAAATCCAAGTTCATCTTCTTCAATTGCACAAAGCGTAACTGGGTTTGGCCAACGCCACTGAGTAAAGACCCTAAAAAATCGTGAAACAAGCATAATAGGAACTGCATTGGGATAAAGCTGGCAAACTCGAGCTACAAGAAGAGCCCAATTAACACCACCAAGAAATCCAGTCACCTGAAAATGGAGATATATGTTAAAATAAATAGAGAATGAAGAAATGATGATAATTCGAAAAGTATTAAGGGAAGAGGACTAACATTAGAATAAACACCACGCCTTTTAGCCCAGAACTTCAGACATCGGAGTGTTGTGCGAAAATGCTAAACATTTAAAAGTGTATGCAGCTTAGCAAAAGAGTCAAACAAGCAACTATTACCTAAAAGGCAGGAAAACAAACCAAACCTTTAAAATGTAAAAATCAGGTATGTAATAAGGCACCCTTCACCTCAGCATTTGGAACTAGTTTCAGAATTTGATCTGCAACCCGGCAGCCATTAAGACTTCGAACGGTAGGCTCATCAACATTGTACAATACCGACACATCAGAGATGTCAAGATCCTGTCCACAGCAAGCTTTCATCAAATACATAAACTAGATAAAAATCAGAATAGTCTTCACCTGGGAGAAACAAAATCAAACAAAAAAGATCTAAATAAAAAAAAATGTGCTACATTTAAAACAAATTAAACATGCCTAGTATAAAACTGTAGTAAAACCTCCCCAACATGTTACGTCATGGAGGAAACTAACCAAGAAAAATGCACCAAAAAGACATAAAAAGCGTTCATATGAAGTCATTAATATGTTGCTTAAAAGAATCAACCAGAGAGGGAGAGAGACAAACAGATGCACAGACAGAAAAGCAAAACACTAAAAGCTCACACACAAGATGAAAGTGAGAGGTGGAAAGAGGAGCAGCACTTTTAAATCTTCCACAAATACAATTCTTAAAATTGCTTGAGCAGAGATATCGAAAAACAAGGCGCTAAAAGTTGCTTTACATTTGTACAGAAACAGATACCTCTAATAGAATTTTTAACTAAGGAAATAAAAGGTGATTTAGACTTACTTGAGGCACAACCAAAAGAGAGATGCTTGCATAAAGAAGGTCAATTGATATTCCATCAAACTTAAATTTCATTACAGGGACATGAGCATCTGGAACAGGTTGTAGCTCAGTAACTTCTTCCCTTTCTGCCAGGATGTTGTGCAATACAAAGAAGAAATCTTCCTGGTTAAGACAGCAAAATGTCTAGATACGTGAATAAAATTATTTTAGAATTCATAAATCAATCAATACAGCCATGAACAAATTCGTACTTACCTCTCGGTTCACATAGGATGGTCCCACACATAAAGTGTCTACGTCAGAGCCAGGTCCATGAACCTATCAAAACAATAAACTTAAGCAATATATCTGTATACAAAACAAGTAAATTACAGAGCTTAAGCAATGTACTGTATATCGAACATGTAAATTACAGATTAAATGATAATGCTTTACTAAAAATAGCAGACATGTTCCTAGTAAATCAGTATGCTGTAAGCCAATCAGACAACAACAACGTGATGCTAAAGACAAGATTCCAATGAAATATAGTTAATGAAGTCTGAATACGGTATGCAGTGTAAAAGAGAAAGAAAAAGATAAGACACTCACCCCAAGTCGATAAGAACCAAAAGTTAAAATGACTGCTTTTGCATCTTCAACCATCTGACCTGTGTAACCCCTCAACCGAGTAAGTTGCTTCACCCAATCTGTTACAATCTAAACATAATAAAAAGAGATGTTACCAAAACTGTGAAAATGTCATAGCAACAATACAAACCAGCACAGACACGTCAAACACAGGTTAAACTAGTGCACGCAGGATAGCAGAAAAACATCAAAAATGCGTTTTGAGGTAGGTCATTCACCCTTGTTTCAGAGCTTTGTAACTGGAAAATATGGTTTAGATTTAATTTAGAGGGGAAATAATCTAGATAGCTGCCTACAGTAGAAAATTGTAGAATTCTTTTTAGCAGAAACTAAAGAGAGATAAAACCATCAAGTGCTAGTAAAAATGGTTTTTAGGAGGCAAAATTTTTAAAGAAAATGAACTTAGAGAGTTACACCACCTCCTAATGTCTGATAAATAGATGGGGCATCAGCCCAAACAACCAGTTAATGGAAAGCAACGAACTCAAACACAGCGAAAATTTAGACTTGAGATAAGAGTTGAAATATCCAAACACACCATTTCAAAGATGATTACTATATCAGAAAGCAACCATTTAATAACTCCACATGTGCATTTACCCTTTTCTTCTTTTTCTTTTCTATATTTTCAACTTATCCATGTCAGGTAGATAACTGTTGAAACCACAGAGTAGGTTATTCAACAGGCTTTCTAAGGCAAACATGAATGAAAAATCATAAATATCTGATTCATTTTTACTATAACATTCCAACTGATAAAATAACATTGAATCTATCTCAGGACACCCATTACGCTTAATCAAAATACAGACATCATTATCATAGTGCTTAGAGTAGTATAAATTACTAGCCCGCAAAATAAACAGCTCTAGCTAGCAGTATGTATACGGGAAGGATGAATATAGGTCATATTTGAAGTTCTTGTGAGTGTGTTCCACATTATTTATCCATTTATAATTTGACTATCAGGTTTGGTTATAAAAAATCTCACGGTTAATTAACTATGCTCACTAACCATAATAACTGAAATTTACGAGCACCATCCCAGAACCTGCTGAAGTTAAGCCCTCTAGGCATAATGCATTCTAGATAAACATGAATAACATATACTCCAACAGGTCAGTGAGAAATATCAATAGAGACACCTGAATTCAAACTGTTTCAATCAGGCTCACTAAATATTTTTCAGTAGTTACTCACAGAGAGCTCACTGACGAGAACCCTGAGGTTCACGTCATACTTAAAGTTTAAACATATGCTTAACACGATTACACAAACCTAACAATATAGAATATCTTAACTAGGTTACTTCCCAATCTTCTATCTAAAGACTAGAGACGAAATACTGGCAACTATAGCATTAAATAAGAAGTTATCCCATACAATCATATCTTATGAACCAAACAAGCATGCACTGCTGCGACATCAGATCCCAAATACAAGAACCCAACACTAAAACTTTCAGATTCATTTATTTCATACTTTATTTTTTGACCTAATTTGTTAAATCAACTATGCTGCATTCACAGAAATAGTCGAAAGAAAAATCAACATTTTCTTAACATAGCATTCTAAGTAACACTCGCATGATGCAACTTTGAGAATTTCACAAAAACATAATTTTCTCCAAAAAAAAAAAAAAGAGAACATGCAATTACCTCTTGAATTCGACCAAGAACTTCTTCTCTCTTTGCAGTTTCTTCTTCGCTCTCATAAAGCCCAGCTTCCACCAAAAACTGTCAACAATTTTGCACCCAAATAAACACAAGACAACAAATAAATTAAAAATATCCCAAAACAAAATCTAATATTTCCAGGTGCATACCTTTTCCAATTCACGACTTCTTTGTATATCGGCTTCGGAGGGACCTGCCATTGATATCGGCTTTGTTACACCGTACTGCTTCACTGGCGCTGCCACCGGCGGTGTCGAACCACTCAATCCCTCTGAACTCACCATCTCGCTATCTATCTATCTATCTATCAATTTACCGCCAAAAAAACAACCCCTACTCTTTTTTAAATGAAAAAAATATAAGCGATTTCGATTCTTGAACGGCTCAACAACGAAAACTTTAGCTTTGGACGAAAATCCAAAAACAAAAGAAAATTTCTTGGATCAAGCAAATCAAAGAACAGGAAATTGATGTAAAATTCGGAAAGGACAAATTTTGAAAGGGGAAAAACAAAAAACCAAAAGTAGAAGAGAAAGCTTAACGGAGGAGGCGAATGAGCCCTTAAAGAAGAGGTCTCAGAGAGAGAGAGAAGGGGGGCGGTAGCGGGAGAAGGGTTGATTTTTCCGGGGTTTTAAAAAGGAAAACGACGAACACAATCCGTGGTTTTATATATATATATATTATTCCCTATTTCGGATTGGATTTGGATTGTGTTTTACGAATTCGGGGGGGATGGACCCGGTTCATCTCAGGTTAAAAGCTAACAGGAGATCAGGTCCGGTGTACGGATAGATGAGGTGCCACATCATCATCATCCGAGTCGAAATCCAGGGTTCTGAATATGCCACGTTAACCAACATTGTATAAAGAATTGAACGCCTCCTCTCCTTTTTGACACGGCGGCTCTCTCTTTCTGTTTCGTTTAAGCCGAATTGGAAAATCTCCCAAATACCAAATCTGCAAATGAGGATTCAAATTTCAGGCCATGCACATGTTACTACGTCTCTTAGTAACATTCATGCGTATGAGTTGCAAACCTTCTTTTGTTAATTTGTGACTCTTTATTTGTTTTAATTTTTAAATCAAAAGTCTGATTGCACAAACACTAAGGCAACTAATACAACAATGCTCAAGATCATCTTCGGACAACAACAGCAGCTAAGGCGGCAAATTCAAACCTGACAACCTTATATACGTACACGATACACCAGCACTCTAACTATTAAGTACCTAAAATCAAAACTCTTTATTTGCTATTCATTTTATTTCATAAACCCATTTATATAACAATTATTTCTATTCTGTTATATTTTCATAAAATAATTATTTCATTTCACTAACCAAATGTGTTATCAATTGTTAGTACCTAATATTCACTTGTACCAAAGACAGAAGCCTACGAATGTATAATAGTAGTGCATCTAATCAGAAATCATTTGTGTAACTTGAAAAATGTAAGGACATTTATTTTTCTTCAACAAAATTAATAATATTTGAATTTCTATAGATGCCAAATTAAAAGTCTTTTCCGCTAGATGGAGGAAAAATTAATAAAACTATTAAGTATATTATACTTGGTTTAAATGTAAATAATTGGAGATTTTTCTACAAAGTTGGAGAGATAATAATAAAAGTATTTTGTATAATAAAGAGAACGATATTTCCGGTGAAGATCCCTTTGCCCAGACCCCAGAAGATGTCGTTGTTTCGAAACGTGCACCTAGTCAACCATTGCGTGCTCCATACGAACTCACAGCACGAGCTCCAGAGCAAATGACACGCAGAAGAAAAACCGGCGACTAACCACAACATTTCGCTTCTAACATCACTTAAATTTTAAGGTAAAATATCTAAAATTTATGAAATTTTAGTCGAAATTTTATGCAAATTTATTAAGTTTTAAAATAATATTTTTTACTAAATACATAAATCTAACAGTTAATCAACTATTAATAATTTCATTAGTATTGATAATATTAAAAGAATAATTTAATTTTTTATTAATTTTAAAAATTATTATTATATAATTTTTTTTAAAAAAAATTCAAGCTAGGAGAGGAGAGGGAGCACTGATCAGAGCTCCTTAGATCTAGTGCTCCAAAGGGCACTCCCCTCCCTTAGGAAGCACATGCCATGGGGTAGTCGACTGATTAATAGAAATGCAATGATCGGTCACACTGTTTGGGAAAAAAAATATTTTAATTTTTTTATATTTTTTATTAACGATATTTATATTTTTGGATTTCATTGTCTATCTGAAAACTAATAAATTCATGAAAAATTTTGATTAAAACTTAAAAGAGTCTAAATATTTTAATGTAAATTTTAACGCATTTTGGATGTGTAAATCGAGTAAATAATTAATAAGCTTGCATACGAACTCAAATATAAAAGAGATGTAGTAACTTACGAGTGAAAAATAACTTAAAAATGTAATATTTAAAAAATAATTATTTTAAAAATTTTAAAAAAATTTGTTATTCTAGTTTAATTAAACTTTCATGTTTTTATTTTATATTAAACACACTTTTATGATTAATGATTGACAAACTGTTATTAGTCAAAATACTATTAATTATTTTATATCCACATAATATTTAAAACTTAAGACTATGCAATGATAGATTATAATCACATGACTAACTGCCATTACTAATCGTTGGCCCAAATTTGGTCAGTTAATCAGTCCTAGTTTAGGCACCAGTTAATCAAGCTCAAATCGCCTCCTCGCGAGCCGTTTGAGCATTCCTAGTTGGCCACCGCCAGTCTCAAAACCAAGATAAAGTATTGATAAGGGATGATCAATGAGTAAATATTCAAAGCATGAGTGAATGCTGAAAGGGCATTTGCTAATTGATGACCATTCAAACATTTACTACCTGGTATCTTAGTTTGTTGGCCATTCAATAGCATGAGTAAATATTCAAAGCCTAAGTAAATGTCGAATGGATATTTTCTAATTAATGGCCATTCAAACATCATCTTGGGTTGTTGGATTATAACACTTATAATTGATCGAAATTGACCAAATTGGTCAATTTCGATTTGAATGGTTTTTTATGTTGCTCTATCGATTTTGCTAGGGTTTCCTTCGTAATCAAAACTTATTAATACTCATTTTTAGTCTTATTGATTTTTTTTTAATAATATCGAGTATCATTAAATGGGTGTGAAAAATGATCACTACCTTGAAAGAAGAACCAAACACCAAACGTAACAAGACAAACAAAGATTTGACTGGTATATCCCTATTTTTCAAAGTGCCCTAATCAAAACTCATGCCCTTAACCATCTAAAAAACCTTCAATAAACAAAAGAACACCAAACTCTTAGAGAAAGAAAAAGGGGTGGGCAATCACAAATTGAACACAAACCTCCTCTTAAAACAAGACACAAAAGCCCAAGAAAATATTCCCAAACACCAAGCCCCCTGCAGAGGGGGAAGGGGTGAAGAACACAGAGTCGTCAATTATACCTTGTACATCATCAAACAAATCTCCCTTCTTAGCAACGAGCCCTACCATCATTTTAGTACATACATAATGTTGAAGAACTGAGGTTTGCTGCATTCTTGGCAAGCCTGTTAACCTCCTGGTTTGCTTCCTGTAAAATGTGTCTTATCTCCTAAGGCCCTAATTGTTCCCCGATTCTTTCTATTAGAATCACCCATTTGTGTAGCCTCCAAGGCACCAAACCTCGTTTTTGAACCTAGTTAACGATATTAATCGCATCACTTTCAACAATCGGATGATGACTATCTTTCCATTTCGAAGTAGAAAAACTCATAATCGCTTCTTTCACAGCCATAATTTCAACTTGGGAGGAGTCAGTAATACCTATCGATTTGGAGAAACTGATCTTCACCTCTCCGAACTCATTCGTCAAGATTCCTCCAATTCCAACTAGTCCAAGACATCCTTTTGTCGAGCCGTCAACATTGAATTTTATAAATCCTTGTTTTAGAGCAGCCCATTTAATTCTTTTCCTTACTTGTTTTTGTTTCATTTTTGCATAGCTTTCTGCCGAGGGATTGATGAAAATATCAGAGATAGACTCGTAATCCTTTGGCCATTTTGCATTGGCCCGTGAGGCGATTCTGAACTGCATCAGCTCCTAACATTCCTTATTATCCCACTTTTTCCTTTTAAAAACTACCTTGTTTCTGCTCTTCCAAATTATCTAAACAATTGCAAAATAAGCAAGTTTCCACAATCTAATATTGTACTATCCAACATAACAATTATTCCAAGCCTCAAAGAAAGCTATAATTGACCCTAGGGTTATCCAACTGATGTTGAACAGTTTACACCACATTCCCCATATCTTCCAAGTTTTGTTGCATCTGGTGAAAAAGTGACAACAAGTTTCTTTTTCTAAGTTACACAAAACACATAATCAGAGGATTCATGAAACATCCCTCTGGTTGTTAGTTCCGCTTTGACACCAATCTTTTCATAAAGAAGTTGCCAGACAAAAGCTTCTGTTCGGTGAGGTGCCGTACCAGACCATACATCTTTCCATATTTTCCTTTCATCTTTGTCAAAGTTGGTAAGAATTTGACAGAACGATTTAGGTAAGTACCTACCACTAACTTCACATTTCCAAACAAGAACATCCATCATTTTCTTGCTAAGTTGAACCTCTTTCAAAGTGTCTCCAAGGGCGTACCATTGACTCTTCTCCCAATCAAATAGACACCTACGCAGAGAAATGTCTCATATCCATACATTTCTGGACCATTTTCCAAAATCAACCACTTTACCAGTTTTATTTATCGATAGTGAAAAAATCCTAAGAAACTTTTCACCAATAATGCAACCTTCGATCCATTCGTCAGTCCAAACATTATGTTTTCTCTATTACCTATTGCAAAACCATGATTAGAAATGACCTGCAAGAAAAATTTGTTAAACATAAGCAGAGGACTAATAATTTTCTTTCAATGGCAAGAAAAGTTTTTATTAACTCTCGTGTTTGGCATGAGAATGGATGAATCACTACTAGTATTGTCTACAATTAATTCCCTCCATAAGCTCCCTCTTTCGTTTCCATACGTCCAAATCCATTTGTTGAGAATGGCTTTGTTCCAAATACCCAAATCTCCGATTCTGATCCCTCTATAATCCTTGTGGTTGTTAACCACCTCCCACTTGATATAATGCACTCTTTTTTTTTCCTTAGTGTCACCCTAAAGGAACTTTTGCTACAATTGTTCAATTTTATTCTTCACACCTCTTGCCAGATAAAAACAAGACATATAGTAATTGGGGAGTTTTGCCAAGACTGATTTTAGTAAAGTTATACAACCTCTTAGGGACAAGGATTTTGCCTTTCAACCAGAAAGTATGCTTCCGACCTTTTCGATAACTGGGTTCCAGAAAATCATTGAGTTGTGATTAACACCTAGTGGTAACCCAAGATAGGTAGATGGGAGCTTTCCCATTCTACAATTCATAATTTTCGCCCACTTATTGACCAACTGTTCATTTATACCAATGCCCAATAGCTGGCTCTTTTGATAATTTATTTTAAGTCCTGATACACTCTGGAAGCATTTCAAAATTCTTTTCATAGCCATCAACTTTTCCAACTCTTTGTTACAAAAAAAGAGTGTGTCATCTGCAAATTGAAGGTGAGATATAATAAGACCTTGTTTCTCGATTTCCACACCATTACATATTCCCTTTGTTTTAGCCCTATTGAGCATACAACTTAGCACCTCCACAATGATAATAAATAAGAAAGGAGAAATGAGGCATCCTTAACGAAGACCTTTTTTCATTTTAAATTGTTTCGTTGAAGATCCATTCACAAGGATCTATACCATAGCTGAGCTAATACATTATTTAACCCATAGCCTCCATCGATCACGGAAAGCCATTTTCCTCATTATCAAATCAAGAAAACTCCAATTAACACAATCATACGCTTTTTCAAAATCAATCATGAACACCAATCCCCTGTTTCCTTTTTTGAGTGCATCAACTACCTCATTCGCAAGAAGAGAGAAATCCATAATCTATGGACCTCGCAAGAAAGCAAACTATTTTCTACCAATGATTTCTTATAGCACACCTCTCACTCTGTTAGCCAATGGTTTAGTCACAATTTTGTACACACATCCAACCAAGCTTATTGGTCGGTATTCATTCAAACCTGTTAGACTTTGAACCATTAGGATCAAAGTGATGAAAGAAGAATTAACTCCTTTGCCTAATCTTCTGTTCTTATAAAACTTTGTCATGTAATTGATCACATCTTTCCTAACTGCACACCATTATTTCTTAAAGAATTTCATGTTATAACCGTCTGATCTTGGCACTTTCTCACCATCATAGCTTAGAATTGTATCCCAAACTTCCTTATTTGAGAAGGGACTTTCAAGCAACCTCATTAATTCCATTTTTAAGGTTTTAAATTGACATCCCATTTCTCTTAGGTCAAGCACTTCTCACTCAGCAAAATGGTTTTCAAAATGATTAACAATTACTTCTTTAACTTCCTACGGTTTATCATAAACTTCATCCCCCCACTTGATTTTTTCAATTAAATTAGTCCTTCTTCCAACTGAAGTGATGGCATGGAAATACTTTGCGTTGCAATCTCCTTCTTGAACCCATTTGCACCTCGATCTCTACCTCCATTCAACTTTATCCGTTCTGTACAACCTCCATAGCTCAACCTTCTTTTGCACAATTTCCCGCTTTGTATCATCCTGGATAAATTTTTCTTAACTGTCAGTCAACAAAGATTTTAATTCTTCTTCAATTTTTTGAATGAGCTTTCTTGCATATCCTATTTTCTTTGTTTGCCACTCCTTAATTACTGACTTTAAGTCTCTCAGTTTATCCCATAGCTTAGCTTATTCCCCATTCTTTGTTTTGTTCCTATTCCAATGTTGAGTAACGATCTGTTGAAAGCTCTTCTGATCAGGGCAATAATTAAACATTTTGAAAGGCCTAAGCCCCTATCGGAAGGAAGTTATCCTTAGAACAATGGGATTGTGATCTGAAAGTGAACTCGAAAGACAACTTTGAATCAGTCCTTGTTCAATATGAAGCCAATCAATCTCTAATAAAAACCTACTGAGTCTACTAAAAGCCCAACCATCTCTAAAATCGCACCATTTGTACCTATCTCTTGTCAATTCTAAATCAACTAGTGCAAGATTATTAATAAACTCATTAAACTTCTCTTCAAGTCTCCTAATTCCTTCTTTTCCCAACCTTTCTTGCTCGTTTCTTATGATGTTGAAATCTTCCCCCAAACACCATAAAATGTTTTTGCTTCTCATCAATTGCTCTAGTTCTTCACACAGATTTTGTTTCAGACTCTCTTCATTCAGGTAATAGATATTGATAAAGCCATAGCATTTTTCCACCTCCGTTACTTTCCCAATAACCACAAGGAAATGTCGATTATGGATCTGTTCGCACACTTGAAAGAAATCATCATGCCATATACTAATTAAACCCTTTGCTTTTCCCATTGAAGCCATAAAACTTCCACTGATCTTGTCCCCTCTGGTTCCCCACAATTTCTCATAAAAATTCCATTCAATTCTTTGCAACTTCGACTCCTGAATTAAAATCATATCCGGCCTCTGGCTATTCACAACATTGTTCACCGCCTATTTTTTTCAGTTCTACCTAATCTCCTAACATTCCATGAGATTATAATCATTTTATAAAAATGCCATACAAAACTAGCAGCAAACAACACACTTACATATTGGGTGCCCCTTTGGCCCTATATTTCTCCATGTCTGCAAAATAGTTCAGAACTTCCTCTTTTCTTTTAATGAACTCGAACCCCATTAATCTACTCATTTCAAAAATTAGTCCAGTTTCATTGTCGTTATCCACTTCGCCCACCTCTGCATCCTCATCACTCTCTGAAATTTTTGACACAACCACACTAACATCTTTGCCAACGTCATTCGAGATGCTCATTTTCATCCTATTTTGCCCTTTTGTGTTTTTTTCAATCTTATTATTTGACCTTTTTCATTTTTTGATTTTGTTCTCTGTCTCAATATGGTACTACTAGTGCCTAGCATCTAATTTCCCAAGAGCCCCATTTCCTCTTTATCATCCTCCGCATAAAGTTTGTGCCCACCTTTCTTGCCTCTGAAGAACCATTCCATTTTTTTGAGTTTTGATTTTACTTTGCATTTACTTTTCCCCTCAATTGCTTTGTTGATTTTCCCACAAGCTTTCTTTTTTGTTTTTCTTCCATCAATGCTTTGCAAAGACTCCTTTGTTCCTTCTAACTCTAAATCCTGGTTCTTCGATAGAAGCCATTTTTCTAGCAACCTGAGAAGCCTCAATTTATTTAATTGAAAGCATCGATTGATCTTGTTCTCTTCTTTCCTTGAATGTGACTTTTGTTTGCTTAAGTTGTCCCTCTTTTTCTCCCTCAGCATCTTTATTATTTTCTCCACTGCAAACCGTTCATCAGATTTTTCTCTTGGTCTAGCCTTACCCCTATCTTTTGTCGTATTCCATTCTACCACTTTTGGCCCCTTGTCTCATTTTTTAACTCATTTTGATATGTTCCCTCTTCCTCATCTGATCCATGAGTTTGATTGCAAACATTTGATCCACACGGTTTTACGATTTGGGCTCTTACTTTTTTTGCTACCATTTTTATGATTGGGCTTGTTTTATTTAATAGGCCCAACTGTTCTCTTCCCTCTATATTTGATTTGACACTCTCCATACCTTCGTCCTTTACCAGTTGGTCTTGGATCTCTATACTCTTTATTGTTATTCCCTTTTGTTCTTCCATAATCCCCCTTTTAAAATTTGAATTTGAAAAGCCTCCCTTAGGAGCTTTTTCAACTTGAAAATATGATTTTACCCTCCCTTTACCCACTTTTCCTTTCTCAATCTTTTTTGTCTCAACCTTTGAACCCTTTCTCTAACACACTCTGTCATTCTGTCCATCCCCACTTTGTTTTTTTTCGAACCTTGGTCACTCTCACCAGATGGTTCGCTAGATAGTTCATCACATCTCGAAATCGCCTCGTAGCTCAATACTTCCTTTATTAATGCTTTAACTTGAAAACCTTTCACATTTACCTCTATCGATGCAAAAGCAAAATATCTTGAAGGGATCTAACCTCCATAAGAATGGTAGCATAGTCTAGTCTCCATCTATCCAAAGTATCCTGATCAGCTTGAATAAACTTGCCCTACACATTCTCGATTGCCTTGAAGCCATCCTCATGCCATATGTGAAGAGGGATTTCTTCAATTTTAACCCGCACTTTGTATGTTCTTACCTTCTCCCCAGCACTATAAGGAGAGAGGGAAATGACCCATGGTTCAAAGATGTCCTAATATTGATTTAGAAGCGTCTCGATCTCATCTTTGTTCCAAAACGAGACTAAAACAAACTGACCCCCGATTGGGCGAACACCGATGTTGACCGCTTAACAAAACAAAGAATTCTGGATAGATTTGCAACACACAAGTCGTCTCAATTGACCATGTGCACTACATTCTAACCAATTAAGTTCATCTTTTTCAATAAGAATCGTTTTGACCTCCTTCGCACAATCATCAATGTTTTTGGTTTCCTTCCCTCGACTCACATTAGCTTTATTCATTTCCACTTTTCCCTGCGTCCTCACTTCTCTTTCATTGATGTTTCTAGTTAGAGCCTCTTTAAAGTTCATCCTTTGATTTATCGTCTCATTTGTGAATTCTCTCACACTGTTCACATTACGAACCTCTTTGCTGTCTCTAAGCATTTTCGCCTTAGATACCCAAATTCTTCTTCCATAAATCCACCTGTCATTTCCCTTTTTGATAGCTCTTTTTAGCTCATTGATTTCCCTGAATCTTACAAAAGCATATTTAGCTTCCACTTTGACTTTTGTTCTTGGGAAAAAGACATCAACCACGACTCCATACTCATTAAAAACTTGCTTTAAGAAACCCTAATCCACGTATATGCTTAAGTTTCCCACAAAAGTTGAGAAAAGCCTGCTCTTCCACTTCTTGACCCCCCACGGGTCCTCTTTTCCCTTACTAATAGTGATTCGTCGATCCTACTAAACGTTTCGCTCCCTATTCCTACTTCTCTCTCTAACCCTACTGTTCTTTCTCTTTCTCCCTCTCTCTCTCTCTCTCTCTCTATCTAACCATTGTTGTCCTTTTAGTGGTATTGATATGAAGAATAAAATTACTATATATCCATGTTATAACGTCACATCATTATNCTTCTTCTTCCTCCTCTCTCTCTCTCTCTCTCTATCTAACCATTGTTGTCCTTTTAGTGGTATTGATATGAAGAATAAAATTACTATATATCCATGTTATAACGTCACATCATTATTTGACATGTTCACATAACATATAATATAAAATGACAAAAATATTTCACAAATAAAAATTAATTATAAACATTGTTCTTAGTTAGAACAACAATCTCTTGCCCCCACTTCCTGCCTTTTTTTATGCCTCAGCTTTTATAACATGACATGTGTCTTTTTATTACTACAAATGATAGGAGCTGTTTAGTAAAAAATGAAATTCTTAAAACAAAAGAAAGATTCTGAAACATTTTTTATGAAGAAATATTCAAAATTTTGGAATAGTTTACATTGAACAAAAAAAACTCATATAAAATCCTAAATCTAAAACCAAACCTAAATTTAGAGAAATGTGGGGTATGAGAAGAAAAAAAGAGATCTCAGGCTACTGCATATTAGGGAGATAGAAAATCTAATACTAGAACAATAAGTAAAAGAAAGGAATGAAGAAATTAGGGAAAAAATTAGTGGTTTTGGTAAAGGTTGAGAGGTTTGGGCACTGCAAGTGTGGTGAACTCAGCATCTTGATGCCTATGTCCTTCTCTTAAATCTGAAAGTCAAGACAAGGGATCGTGCTTTTCCTCAATATTAGAAGTTAGGCTGTATCTTGGTTGGCGTTGGCAAAAGAAACGATGTGATGGTATCTATAGAGATAGAGTACATTATTAGAGGGTCCGTGGGATACTTGAAATTGAAATGCTGCAATTGATTTTGACATAGTTGAGATTAGCTTTAAGGAGTCTTTGGGATGTTCAGATTGAATGGCCTAACTTGTTTTTCCCCTTTCTTTTTTCATAATCTTTTCGTTTCTCATCTTTAATTTTTGTTCTCTAGTTTGAATAAGAAAGAATAAGTTTTCTTTTCAATATTGTGGTTTTCATTTAAAGATTATTTCAATTTGTTCCTTATAGATATTTTCTCTTATGTGCCTTTTTTGTTTGTTTTTTGGTGTGGGCTTATGTTTCTATGAAAGAGTCTGTTATAAATTGGTCTTTAGGGACTTGATTTGCTAGACAAGGAGAGACAAGACTATTTTTTCTATTTTAAGATTTTGGCTTTGCAAGGTTGTTTGAGGAATGTCTTCTTTCTTCTCTAATGATTAAGGACTTGTATGGGAATGGGGTGGGGTTATAAAGATGAATGTTCTATGGTGTTAATAGCTCACCCTATCTACAACATCCCAAATATGGAAGAAAAGAACTCTCCTCCTCATATAGAGGAACGATTTTACCCTACAATTACTAAAATTCAATGATTTTTTTTTTTTTAAATTGAAACCAAACTAATTTTAATACTAGTATTAATGAGAGGACACATTTCACTTTATAAAAGTTGGGCATAAAAAAAGACAAGAAGTGGGGCAAAAGATTTTTATTCTCTTGAGTTAAAACAAAAATATAAAAAATTAATTAAACATAACAAAAAATAAAAATTTAAGTAACAAAAATATTGAAAAAGGGTAAAATCTTTTTTGAATTTTGAATTCAAGAATTTTGATATTATGTTAAATAAGGTAACCAATCATCTCAAAAGATTTTTTTAAAAGAAAGATGAATACTTCATTACCTCATTAACTTCAATATAATATGAGCGACTTTACATAATATACAACAATTATCACTCACAATATTATATAAAGCATGAAAGATGAGCCTCATTAAAAATTTTATCATGGAAAATCCCAGTGGGAAAAGGACCATGATAAGGAAAAAAGAATTCATAGGCTAATCATGCATTACAAATAACCAAATTTAAACCCACACACCTTTTAATCAATTGATCAACAAGGCATCTTTAATTACATAATCTATAAGTAGGTTTGGTATGAGAGAAGCATCCCTCCATATAAATTGATCTATTGGCATATCTTTGGCAAACTTTGTTACCATTTAAGCCATCATGTTGCTTATCCTAAGCACATGCTTCACAATCTGTGTTGCCATCTCTTCCAAAAAAATAGCACAATTCTCTACTAATAAACCTAAAGTCCCCTTGAAATTTTTACTTGAAATCCATCTAGCCACTAAAAGGTTGTTGACTTGTATCTCATCAAGCATAATATTACTTTCTAGACACATCATCATCGCCCATGTATCATCCCTCAATTCTGCATCAGAAACACGAGTTGTGTAACATCCTTTTTGCACCCATGAGTACCACGCCACCAATAGAGTTTCTAACTATAAAATCCGCAACCATCATGACTTCACCATGCCCAGAGGAGGCTCAATAAGTTCAAAGGCCTAAAACGAAATATTCAAATGATATTTTTTTAAAATTAAAAAAAATTATTAAAATTTTATTCTTCTAGCTTTTTGAGATGCAAAATTTTTAATTAAACTTTTATAATCAAGTTCTTCTAATATTTTTTTTTTCAATTGATAATATAGTCAATCAATTTAATCTTTCTTGAGACATTATTGATTTTAAATAAGATTTTATTAATTTTAGTTTGAAAAACTTCTTTCTTTTTAAGCAACACTTACTGGAATTGTTAACATTATTTTAAAAGTAATATATGCATTTAGAAAAGAATCGAGTTTTCTTATATGATTAAGTATATCAATTGGATTGTTTTCTTCCTATATAATTTCTTTTAAATTTTTAATTCTGAAAATAAATTTAAACCATTAATATCAGAATAGTTATTATATTTTAAGGAACATTCCAGATTAAGACAATATTCTTTCAAACCATTATCATCTAATGACTTCAACTTTTTACTACTATATTAAAAACCAAAAAAATAATTAGTTTTATATATAGGAAAAAAATAGTTGTTGAAAATCATTAAATGAGTTGATTGAAAATAAGAGAAATAAGTGAGAAAAAAAATAACTTTTTGAGATGATTAAATACATATGACTGTTAGTTGATTGAAAATAAAAAAATATAGTTGAGAATTAATAGCATTTTAGAAATAAGAAAGTGATAGAAAATTGAGATTTATTAGGCATATAATTAGAAAAGTGAAAGAACAAATAATTTTATTAATTATTTTTTACTTATATATATATTTTAATATAATTAATTATATTATAATTATTATAAAATTATAAATCCTTCCCAAATTGAGGGCCTAAAGCCCTTGCTTGGCTGGCTTCACCCAAGGGCTGGCTTTGACCATCCCTTATAAATTAAGCAGCATCTAAGTTCAACTTTAGACCATGTGGTCTACTCCAAGGTGTCCACAACTCAACATATATATGTTGCGTATAATGGGCAGAACAATTGGCCTCCCTATATTGCCATCATATAGTCAAGACCTCGCTTGGTTCTATCTTCTTGTCCTTAAAAA
Source organism: Theobroma cacao (assembly GCF_000208745.1). Lineage (NCBI taxonomy): Eukaryota > Viridiplantae > Streptophyta > Magnoliopsida > Malvales > Malvaceae > Theobroma > Theobroma cacao. The sequence continues at coordinate 18,417,240 of NC_030855.1, forward strand.
TGAGTAAGTTTTGAGCTTTCCATATATTATGCTAATAGGAAATGGACAATTATTATATATTTTTATTAACAAAAACATGATAAAATTGATTGAACTAAACTTAAATTTAGAGTTGTCTTAACAAAAAAAACATTTAATATTATTTAGTCTTCTATCGAGATTTGAGTGATACAGAGAAATGAAACAAATCCAATCCAATTAAAGTATTATATCAAAAATCTTTAATACTAATATAATTTACTTATTAAAAAGACTACACAATAAGCACAAAATTAAATTGTTACTAATAAAATAATTATACAAATTATCTAGTTAGAGCTATTATATGATACTATTACTTAGCTAGACTATAATATGTAGTTAGAATTATATTATAATGATGCTAGTCATATATATATAAAGTTAATTATATTTATAATCTAAAAATAACTGACTAATATAATTATAAATAAATATTATAGTCTAACTAGATAATAGTATTGTATAATAACTCTAACTAGATAACTTGTATAATTATCTTAACAGTTAACATGTAAAAATTTGAATATAAAGCTACATTATCAACTTATATAACAGTGATAATGCATAAATACTGGCAAGCAACTTTAAAAGGTACAATGGTTGAGAGTCCAACCCATTTAGATGAGTGGATGGGATGCCAATATGCTTTAAATCCAAATGAAAAAAGAGTGACGGAGAGCCAACCCGACCTGAGAACATTGAGACTTGGGATGAGAATGGGCTCCCTGGCAATACCCAACGTGGCCCAAATTAACTGGACCGGTTTGGTTTTTGGGTTTACCTGAATGCACTCACGCGTATTATATTCATGCTAGGCAAGAAAGGCAAACTCAGCAGGTGAGGTGAATGTCCCTCAGGGGCCAGGCGTTGTGATTGCATTTTGCCTAGCATTTCTGAAGAAGAGGTATAAAATTTTTATATTAAATTTATTATTATTATTATTATTATTATTATTCTTTTTCTTTTTCACTTCAATTTCGGACCCATTTAGTACGATTCTAAATCAATTAACATGTGAAACGTGTGCGCATAGTAAAAAGTACTAACACTACTTAATTTGGAATGCCTCTGGGCAATTAAAGAATGAAGAATCACATTATTTTAAAATGCAAAAAACCAACAATAATGGAACCATAAAGTAAGGCCCTTTTGACTCTTCCAACCAAACCGGAGCCGGGGGCTAAGCTCATTGTATTGAAACAAGCAAGGGGCCGGACTGGGCTGTCCATCCTGTTCAGATCCTTCTTATGACTCCTCTCTCCTACCTGCTGCCAGGAATAAGCCTAGACCAGTCTCTTTTTCTTCGGTTAATTTAGGTGAGACAGATTTGTAAATAATAGGAGATGGGGACCATTTTGATGCCTGCTTAGTTTTGATGATGCACACTTGAACAATAACACAAGCAAAAGCAGCCCCAAAAGTTTGTTGCCCAAATCAATGCAAATGGTCCATGCCATTGCCTTAAAATGTTGGTAAAGAGATTCAAGGCTTGCATAATAGGTACAGGGAATAGGGTTTGATTTTAATGGCTTCCGAGAAACAGAGGTATGGGGGAAGCAAAAGGAAGAAAAGATTCCAAACTAGTTATTTGTATACATCCATGATCCACTCCTCTGACCAAAACCCTCTAACTATGTAATTTGTGACAGCAACTTAAATGATTGCAAGAAGAAGAATATCCATCCATGTCTAGTCAAGAGGACTGGAATTTCTGTTTTCTTTTTTACTCTGTAAGTGTACTATGACCTCCCCCATTTTATTGAATTAATAATATTACTAAACAAGAATGTTTCAAAAGATTTTCATTGAATATTAAGTTGCCAAAGGCAAGTACTATTAAAATGACCCCAACAATTAAAAACTATTCAAATTTTGCTATATATAAAAATGAAGCAAATTACTGCTTCTTAAAGCACTATATAGTAGTTCTAGAGAAGATAAACAAAAGTTGCTTCACTATGGGGGACATCAATGCTGCTTAAAGAGGGTTAATATAATTTAATACTAAAGTGCAATGGTGGTCCAAATTAAAAAACTTCTTATCATAAGCTTCATAAAAAGTAATAGCATGGTGTCCTTAAACTTTTGGCATTTGCAGTGGTCAGATTACCTGGAGAAAATGTACCCAAAAAAAAAAAAGATTACCTCCATCCTCTCCTTTTTATTTTTTTTTAAATTTATTACAAGGAACCTTACCTGCGAAAAAATAAAATTTGGGTAATTATACCATTTTATGAAAGCAAATAGTGTTTGAATTCAGATCACATGTGCACAAATCAAGAGAATAGGCTTATATGAAAGAATGCTTGGGAGGCCCATTTTCCAAATCATTTCCATGAATCTATATGTCTGCTAAAACTTGATCATGAACGCATGACCTTGGTTCAGATACTCATGACTAGTTCAAAAAATATCAACAATGTTTTTCTTTTCTTCTTCAGATTCCTACTTTGAGTCCATGAAAATTGAAAATGGGTCCAGACTGCAAGAATTAATGCTATTATTATTATTATTATGGTACTTAGAGACTTTCCTTTCTATCAACATCATCCCAGAGAGTTGCTCAACATACTAGTCAAAACATCCAGGCCAAGTCGCTTTGAAAATGATATTCACCCCTGTAATTTTCAATTAAATTGGCAGCAGAAGCTCAGATTTAGATCTCCATTCAAAATTTAAAAATCCAACAGTTTAAAAAAACTTATTTTTGATTTTAATTCACCACTGTCAAGTGTGAATACCTAGCTAATAAAAGGATACCATTTTTATCCTCCTACATAATTGGTGAAGTATTCATTTGTATCCCAAAGAATCATGGAAAATTAAATAAAATAATAACATTCAAGTAATTGTTTATAACTAAAGAGATATCCTCCTCTCTCTCTCTCTCTCTCTTTCTTATTTATTGGCCTCACTGCCATAATTTACCAAAAACAGATTCAAAATCTGCACCACTACACCCTCATTTGCTAAAACACCCTTTTCAAACTGAGAGAAAAGAGAGATCTTCTGCAGAATCGATGGCAGAGAGATACTGAGCCACAAATCATTACAGAAAAGAAGATACGGAAACTGAAATATCTTTCTTCTCAACCTAAACAAGCAAAAAGAGAAGAAGTTTCAGCCTTCATTTCCCTTTTTTCTTTTTGGACTCTTTATAGACAAAAGAGTAGTAGTAGCTGCAAAAACCAACCCTTTTGCTTTATTGCCCTGATCCTGATCAGTGGCAAGAAAAGTTGTACCCTTTGTGTGGTTTTGTGCAAAAATGGCAATCAGATTTTCTTCCTTCGGTTTCATAAAATAAAGGGTATAAGATTGCTATAAAATATTGTTAGTATTTGTTTTCACGGGGTGTAGCTTTCATTTTGTACACGATTGGTACACATAGCTCCACAAAGTGGGAGAGAGAAAGCCTTGGAAAAAGTTTGAGACTTGAGAGAGAGACAGAAACCGGCGCTTCTTTTGAATTTTGAGAAGGTGAGGGGTGAGTTTCTTCTTCTCTGTGTGATTATTATTACTACAGCTTTTTACCTTTTTATGATTTGTCTGTAATTCTTTGTTTTGGCATACTGAGTTTTATTTGAAACATATAGTTTTCGTAATAACATAATCATGTTATCTGTATCTTTCTGTGACATCGTTGTTTGTCTTGTAATGCAGTTCTTCACGAGGTTGTGTCAGATTTTCTTTTCAAAAGAACACACCAAAGAAAATCCAAGCTTTATCCATATATTTTGATGCCCTTTTTTTAGTTAATGTTTTTCCTCCACTCTGTTCTCATCACTTCTCTACTTGCAACCTGTAAAGATTCTAGAGATCTTGCAGACACCCTTTTTTTTTGTTCTCTCAATAAACTCAATCCCCACTTTGTTTCTCTCTCTAGTTTTTCTCGGATTCCACTTTCTCTTTTTGAAAGCTTTGTTACTGCTATACTTTTTATTGCTAAAAACCATTGGGGTTGGAAGGGGTCTTCGATTCAGTGCTTTGACATTTGTGTTTCTCTCTATAAAGATTTCCTGGCTAGCTACTTGTTATTCTCTCTTGTTTTGTTACTTCAAATTCCAGGGAAAGTGCGAGAGAGAAAGGAGTAAAACGAAGCTTCTTTTGCGGTCCTTTTTCTAACAAACTCCGCTTGTTTTGTTTCTCTATTTAGGATTACTTTTGTTGTTACTACTACTACAACTACTTTTCCCTTCCTTGGTTTCGATCCTCAAGAGATGGGGAGGGCTACAAGGTGGCTGAAGGGGCTGTTGGGCATGAAAAAAGAGAAAGACAAAGACAGAGACCAGATAGGGCATTCAAATTCAGTTTTATGTGACAAGAAAGAAAAGAAAAGATGGAGTTTTGCCAAGTCGGGGAAGGATGCTAATGCAATTTCTCAGATTCCATTGAGTATTACAAGGAGTATTCCGGCGAACGATGCTGCTTGGCTCAGATCCTACATTGCGGAGAGTGAGAAGGAGCAGAAGAAGCATGCAATTGCAGTGGCTGCTGCTACAGCAGCCGCAGCTGATGCAGCCGTGGCAGCCGCACAGGCGGCGGTGGCAGTGGTGAGGCTGACCAGCAATGGAAGAGGTACATTGTTTGGTGGAGGGAGGGAGAGGTGGGCAGCTGTGAAAATTCAAACGGTCTTCAGAGGCTATTTGGTAAGTGGATATTTTGACATTGGTTTTATCCATTTCTTTTGGTTATTGATTTATCTACTTTTCGGTCCGTATTATGGAGTTGTCTTTCTTGTTTCTTACTTGTTTGTCTGTCTGCTCTAAAAAGTTTTGGGAAGGTAGATTCAAACGGTAATGGAAACAGTACATTTTTGTTTTCCTGTTGGGACATGGGAATCAATCAGCATTAATTTGTACCTATAGTTCTTTTCTTAACACTACCCAAGCTTGGTGTATTGGATTACTTTTATGTCTGCTGCTCAAAAGCTGAAGACAGAATTAAGACTCAAAGCTAATGAAACAGTAGGTGTGTTTTCTTTGCTCAATGTAATCTGCTGCTCAAAAGCTGAAGACAGTATTAAGACTCAAAGCTAATGAAACAGTAGGTGTGTTTTCTTTGCTCAATGTAACGGTACTTGTGCTACCTATGTTTTCCAACTCTCTTTTTGACTATGGCCCAAAAATCTTTTCTTTTTCCATGGATTTGAATTTTTGAATTTTAAAAGCTTTGTTTTTTTGTTGAAGAACTGGGTATCGTTTGTCTAAGCCAGGCGTTGAATTTTGGTTTTTGCCTGTTTTTGGTTCTGCAAGCGCCACATTAAAGTTGCTGACTTTTGGGGGCCCTTTGGCCAATTATTTGACTTTTCCAAAAATCTAAATAAATAAAAAAAAGAAAATGAAAAAGAAAGAGCTGCAATCGTTTTCCCTCTTGAAGCCTTTGTTGAAACTAATTTGGTTATACTTTCAGGCCAGGAAAGCACTTAGAGCTCTGAAAGGACTGGTTAGGTTACAGGCTCTTGTTAGAGGCTATCTTGTAAGAAAGAGGGCTACCGCAACTCTGCGTAGCATGCAAGCTCTTATTAGAGCACAAGCAGCAGTTCGATCTCAGCGATTACGTCGCTCCTTCAACAAGGAGAATAGGTATTATCCTGAAAACAGGCCCCGGAAATCCATTGTAAGTCCCGTTGCCAGCACATTCTCTAATCTACAGTATATTATGCAACTTTCCTAATTAATCAGCTGATTTCATTGATGTTTTTATCTCTCATTTTCAGGAAAGATTTGATGATCCAAGAAGCGCAATTCACAGCAAAAGACTATCTGCATCAATTGAAATCAGTGCTTACGACGAAAGCCCCAAAATAGTTGAAATTGATACATTCAAGACCAGGTCAAGGTCCCGCCGGCACAATACTGCGTTATCAGATTGTGGGGATGACTTGCCTTACCAGATAATCTCATCACCTCTTCCATGTCCAGTTCCAGCTCGAGCATCGGTACCCAATTGCCAAAATCTTCATGATTTTGAATGGTGCTTCACTGGGGATGAATGTAGGTTCTCTACTGCTCATAGCACTCCTCGTTTTGCTAATACTGCAATGTCCAATGCTCCTACTACACCGGCTAAAAGCGTGTGTGGCGACGGGTATTTTAGGCCTTATTCCAACTTCCCTAACTATATGGCAAACACACAATCCTTCAAGGCCAAGTTAAGATCTCACAGTGCCCCAAAGCAAAGGCCAGAGCCAGGAGTAAAGAAGAGGCTTTCGCTCAATGAAATAATGGCTGCAAGGAACAGCATGAGTGGAGTTAGAATGAACAAGTCATGTTACCAAGTTGAAGAAGCTTTAGATTTTTGAGTTGTGTTCAAGTTTCATATGTCCTCTTAATTTGTTTGCTAAGAAAATTAGGAGGATTTGGATAGAGAACTGTAGAAGTTGAACCAATACAACTTCTCTAGTGTTTTCCACTTTGTTATGAACAAGCCATAGGATAGAACAGAGCGCTTGTGTAAATTCTTTCAAAGAGTTTTTATTCAATCATGCCTTATTCTAGAATCTAGATGACAGTTGGAAATTTCTTTGTAAACTGCCAAAATCTGGGGAACCATGTTTAGATGGAATGGAGAAAATGAAAGGTCAAAAAGTAGCTGAAATAAAGCCAGAATTGATAACACTATTAATATTTTGAATTATAGTATTACTTAAGAAAAGATTTAAAGCTTCCTCGATGGTTCTAAATTTGGCATTCACAGTTGGACTTACGGGAGCCCGGTTTAGGTAGGCGATGAACTGCACTGCTGTCATTATGAGCAGGACAATTTTTAAAGCTCTGCTCAATGAGTTGAAAGAAAGATAAGGTAGGGCAAGCCTTGCCTGCCTGCGTGTTTGCGTTGGCTTTGAATCCTACTATTAGCTTTCAACCAATGTGTTAGGTATTAACCGTTTTAACTTGTTGGGTTTATTATCTTAAGAAAAGCATTTCATAAGTTGAAAATAATATAAATTTTAAAGATTTAATTTTATTTTAATATATTAATCATGTGAGATTTATGATATTTTTTTTAATATAAGACTCATGACTTCTTTTATAATGTGAGATTAATACCTTTTCGTTGAATCCATGAGACTATTAATATATTATGACGTATGACTTATAATGATAGAAAATATTTAAGTAAACTCACAAAAAACAACTACTTAATGAAATTGTTATTTATTAAAATTTTATCATATATGTGAATAGTTTGATGGTGGAAAGTCAAGATAAAATAGCATCGCTCCAATTAAAGTTATTACACCTTGAACTAGTTGGAACATGAAACTCGAGAATTTCAAATTGGTCCCATATTGATATTCAGTCTCAAATATCAATCTCTTATGGCAAGCCCTATCATATATAGTACTAATATATATACTAACATACAACCTGCGCCCTGCCCTGCACCAGCTGAAATATTCTACAGGTTTACTATAACTTTTCATGTTTATTCTCATGCTTTAGCTCCATGATAATCTTTCTCTTGTTCAACAACGCAAGTGCAATATAATATCAAATATATGGCCTATTAAATTCAAAACACCATGTTTAATCAAAGAATGAGTACCCATTGGTCAGTAATCATGTTTCTTTCACGAGCACTGACCGCGGATCAAAAAATTTTCTGATTAGAGTTGGATTTTGATGGTGTGTTTGTTTGATGTGGTTGGGAGTTGGAACTTGTGGAGAGAATTTCATACCTTTCTTTGTCTTTAAAATTCGTGGGTTGGAACTGGGAGGCTTGCATCATCCTATGATTTTGCTTCACATGCTCCTGCTCCTCCTAGTAAAAAGGCTAGAGAGGGCAACTCCAGTAGGTTGAATTTGTCTCTGGACTACATCATTGTCTTCCCTCCTGCGTCCTGCCATACGTAAAATTAAAAGTAGTAATCTGTTGAGTTGGGACATATCGTCGTGTAGCGCAAGGATAACTGGATGAGGTCTTCAGTTTCTGTCCTCAATGATAATTATGATCCCACAGGGTACGTTCTCTGTTCTTTTCACTCCCCTTCAGCTCTTCCCATTAATATACTTCGTCATGAAACTTGAAATCAAATGGCTCCATTGTACTTCTGAAACCATTGTGTTAAATGGTTTAAAATTTGAAGAATTAAAGGTTTTGTTTCTATATCATAATTTCAATGAATTTAATTTTGATAATTTTCATTAATTGTTGAAAGTGTAAATATTCGACTAAATTTGTTGATCACTAACTATTTTGACTTCTCTTGATTGATCATAATTATAATAATTTATAAATAAAAATTAATTCAAAATATGTAATTTATTGAAAGAAAAAAAGTTTGATGTTTTAGAACGTCCAAAATATGCAACTAATTAGCAAAAAAGTTCACATGTATTATGCGAAGTATCAGAATTAACGGTTAAATATGTGAATCATTAACTATTATTCTCAATCTACCATTTGATAGAAATATCAGAATTAAATTTACCGAAATTATGATAAAGAAACTAAGTCTGATATAGAATGGGATCAAGCTTCGATTTTGACCCAAATAAAAAGTATAAACTTTAAGAATAAAGTTTTTTTATATACATTTTATTTGAATTAATTATTCAAACTACTATAGAGATAGGTTTTTGTTAATCATTTCCCTTTCAAAAATTGCATATAATAAATAGGTATATAGAGATAGGCTTTTGTGCATCCCATAATTGAAAGCGATACCGTCTCTTAGACTCTACATTGTATTAAATTTGTGCATTTATTGTTAGCTCAACTCTTCTATTTGACACATATAATGAAACGTCCAACAAGTGACAGAACAGCTTGCCAGAAATTGTTACATCTTTTTTCCTACATGCTATTATTATTATACGGTGTTACAACTTACAAGAGACAGACAACATAATTAAAAGCAAAGTTGTCACAAAAGGTAATGTTTTGCTTTTAAATGGAGCCACTTGTGTATCCCAAATGTTTTGGCATCAGCAAGAAAAAGAAACACGCCTCTCTTGGCTACAACGGCAACATAATTAATAGCCTCACGGATCCTTAATTTACGTTGATGGCCGTCTTCTATATACACCATTTGTATTACTTTATTTTAAAACTAACGATTACCTTGTTCGTTGATAAATTAAAAAAATATGAAATGGGTTTAATATTCTGAATTTAAAGACAGAAATTACAATAGAAATTTCAAAAATTAAGAATAAAATATCTCTTAATTCTGAAACCAAAATTGTTAAGAAAAGTTCGAATTGAATTGAATTGAATTGATCATTAAGAACACAGCTGGAAATGACAAAAACCGCCCTTTTTATGTTTGAAAGGAAGAAAAAGACGTTGCCAATGACTAGATTAATTAACAAGATTAAAGCTTAATTAACAAGTATGTCTCGTCTGATTCAAGCACTGAAAAAATTTCAGGTCTTTACAGACTTGTTTTATTGGGAGCTCTTCGTACGAGAACATGTAGCTGGAATGTGTTTGGTTAAGCGGCTACTGCTTTCGTCATCTTAGTCTCTTATCAAACATAAAGAATGTTCAATATTTCTGAAACCCATTTCTTAATGCATTGATTAGCACAATTTCTGATTAACTAATGCTAATTAATTATATAAGATAATTTCCCACTGCTTCGTAGTTTGAAAGCTTTGGATTTTGAAAAAGGGTTTGGGGGTGATTAGTTTAACACCAAATTTGAAAGCTGTTTGCTCTATTTTATTTTTATTTTTGGCATTTAATTCGTACGAATTCCTAGCTATCCATTTGGTACCATTTCGATGTGATTATTGGGTCTTTGGATTTAAAAATTCAAACAAATCTAACACAAAAACAAAAAAGTTCTTCATTGACTGTCTCGGAATGTGGTTTTGGGCATTTCCATTAGGGTGTTAAAGGCAATAACATTAGTTGATGGGCTAAATTATGGTTTACAGCTTATGGTTGGTTCCCTCTAATCATGTGGCAAGCACTATTTCGAAACTTAGTTGTTATTATAACCATCTTACTTTGGCATTTTGTTAAGATGTTAAGTTTCTTTTGTTTTGTCAAAGGTTTTGGGTTTGAATTTTTTTCAATTTATTAGTCAATTTAATCTCATAATATCATTAAAACAAGAGAAGAGTCTTTAATTGGATTTTTGGTTCAAGTGAAGTTTTACATGATACAAAGATTGTAAATGCGTATAGAACATTGGCTACAACAAAACATCAGGGAAGCTTTACTTGTAATTAGTGTAAATTTAATACAAAATTGAACTTTTCCCATTCATTTTTGGGCAACAAACCCCATTACATCATATATATATATATATATATATATATATGTGTGTGTGTGTGTGTGTGAGAGAAGAANATATATATATATATATATATATATATATGTGTGTGTGTGTGTGTGTGAGAGAAAGAGGAAATGCTTATCGAAAAAAGAGTTTTCCAAAAAAATGTAAAATTTTATTTAAATTTTCACTCATCCCATACAAGCCTTTTCTCTTTAAGAGAATTTCTCATATTAAAACTTCAAAAAGATTGGTGGAATATATAAAATGCAAAGGCTTCAAACATATTACACCAAACATTGAGGCCTATTAGCTCAGTTGGTTAGAGCGTCGTGCTAATAACGCGAAGGTCGCAGGTTCGAGACCTGCATGGGCCAGTTTTTGGATTTTGTCAGACTAAAGGGTCTTCGTCTCAGCTTACTGGATTTGTTGACATCCTTCTTTTCTCTTCCCTTGTGTTTTCCAGACAAATCTTTCCAAACCAATAATAACCATCTTACATTATATATTTCACTTCCAAGGTTTACATAAAAAAAATTTGCATGACATCTGAAATTTATTGGATTGGTCTTACAATAAGCTACATTCTCTTTTTATTTGAAATAAAATAAGCTTGATTTTTTTTTTCAATGGGGTATTGAATATGAACTAAATTAAGGTCCTCGTATATCACCATTACCAAACATAACAATGCTTTTCTTCAACTTTGCTTCTTCTTTTTTTTTTTTTTTTTGTAGCTACACAACTTACTTGTTAACAGCCCATATGATAGCTTTTAAAGAAATAATAAGAAATTATTAACAATATCCCATGATTAAAGTCATTGTTAAGCCCAATTATGATGGGCCCTGAAAATCAAGCGCAATTAAGATGGGTCAGGATCCAGAACACTAATTTTTGTTTGAAAGCTAAAACGTGGACCTCTATTAAATAGTTATGAAACGGACAGCTCTTTCAACCGTTAAATGGACACTGGGATTTCAAATTTTCAAATACATAATTAAATACAAAATAATACATTTACTTCCCAACGGTCACCTGATTTCAGTTTTCTTCTTTCTTCAGAGTCACAGCAAAAGAGAAAAAGTTCGAAGAAAAACGTTTTCGATCAAAACGTAAAGAGAAAAAGAAAAGAAAAAGGTTACACAAATGAAAGGGTCTGACAAAAAAGTCTCATTTTCAACTCCTCCCATCAAATCGTCTGCATCTCCCAAAGGTAAACTTTCCCCTTTCTTTCTACTTCTTTATCTGCTTCTTGTTTTTTTCTTTACCCTCAGGCTCAGGAAGTTAGAATCTTTGACTTCGTATTTGGTTTATTGTTTTAATTTTTATGTTGGGGTTTTTAATAGGTTCAGATGAGAATGATAGAAGCAATCAGGAATTGGGTTTGAATCTGCAAAACCCGAAGAAAGAAACCGTGAAGAATTTCATGTCACCTACCGTTTCTGCAGCTTCAAAGGCCACTTTTCCAAGAAGGAAAATCTTAGCTGAAAGAAATGAATCCCCAGGATCAAATTTCTCTAGTACTTATCTTTCAAAAACCCCAAATCTTGATTCAAAAGCCTCACCTAAGACCATTCCAAAAGCGTCACAGAAGAATTCCCCAAATCTTGATCCTAAAGCTAATTCCAAGGAAACTTCCTCTCAGAAGACACCGTTATCATACAGTTCCAGGGATGAGACACCTTCACCAAGGCCTTATGATCCATTAACCAATTACCTTTCTCCAAGGCCTCAATTCCTAAGGTATAATCCTACTAGGCGAAATGAGATCTTTTTACGCCTGAGAATGGAGGACAAAGAAGATGATGAGTTGAGTGTCAGCAGCACTTCTTCTTTTGGTTCCAAGAAAGATTCCGGTGATAAAGCTGATAGTGTTTCTAGTGACGGGAGTCTTTCAGAGCAAGAAGATGAAGAGTTTGATATTGAAAGTGATGAAGAGTCAGAGGAAGAATTAGGATGGAGTTTGAGAGGGGCGTTGAAATATATGCTTTTGTTGGTTGTATTACTACTAACTACATCATATATTTCTTCCATGAATTCTCCAACCCCTTCACAAGCTTTTGAGGGCCTTCCACTTTGTAATAAGAAGATCCATAATCACTCGTATGGAATTGTTGAGAGTGTTGAGGTTGGACATAAGTTCTTGGATGGAAAACAAGACCAATTGGGTTTATTGGGCTTAAACCAAGCTATTGTAGATGAAGGGATTCAGAAAGAGATGGTCGAAAATGTTAACTTGGGAGAAATAGTTAGCTTGGAGCTAGAGGATGGAAATTATGTTGAATATGTAGAGATGGTTGAAGAAGTAAAGAAAGATGGGAAAAGTGAACATGCATGTGAAGAAGAATTCGTTAAAGGAGCAGATGTTTCTGACCAGTTTGTTCAGGACAAATTGATTAAAGATGTAGAGAAGGTTGAATATTTGAAGAAAAATGGAGAAAGTGAAAATAAAATTGAAGATGAATTGGCGGAAACAAAAGAAGTTTCTGACCAGGTTGTTGAGAATATTGAGTTGCAGGAGACAGAAGAAACTGGGGAACAGATTGAAGATGTAGAGAAGGTTGAAAGTGTAAAAGAAAATGGAGAAAGTGAAGACGTAATTGAAGAGGAATTGGTGGAAACAGGAGAAGTTTCTGATAAGATGGTTGGGGATATTAAACTGCTGGGACAAGAAACTGCTGGGGAGATTGAATCCATACAAGGTTTCTTGTCTGAAGGGACTGATCACCAGGAACCTGCATCTCATACAACAGACTCTTCTGAGAAAGAAAGGGTGGCTGCAAAGGAGGTAAGTGAAGAAATTCACAATGAAGCCAGAGATGACGATATGGTTCAAGGCAATATTTTACAAAGCGAAGTTACTATGCTAGAGAGGTCGGGCAAATCTAGTGCTTTTTGGAGTCTCAATTTTGAAGAAGTCAACCCACTGAAGGGGTGCCAGCAGATTGGAACTGAAGTACTTCTCAAGGTTATGTTTGGGGTTTTAACATGTGCTGCGATCGTTGCATCTTTGGTATTGGGATCTAATATTAGGAGAAAGGGAATTGCATCAAAGCATTCTTCTCTGGTGGATAAGCATTCTAGCAAACCTGTTGTGAAGGAGAAACCAAGTTCGGTGCTTTCTGCTGAGAGAGAGGAGCATAAAAGGCATTTCGACTCTTTTATGAGTACCATGCCTTCGATTAACTCCACGGACAAAGATATTAAAGAATCTTGCCAAAGCCGAGCACCTTCAGTTGAGTTGCTTGGTGAATTTGACGTGGGATCAATTAGCAGCTCTCTTAAGAGTCGTGCAATAAAAAGCACAATGAAAGATGAAGTGAGCAACTATTCTGATTTTCTGGAAAAGGGTTTTGGGAGCAAGGCTTATTCAGCTCCGGTTCAGGATCAACAAGATTTCTCAGATTTCTCTACCGTGAATTCCATTTTATCTGAAAGATTGGCTGTCAAGAAGAAAATTTTGAGGAAAGAGTTCGCAAACAATGACATGGTAAGCTTTTTCCTCTATTTTCATTCAACTATATTTAGCATTCTTATCTCTGAGACTGTTTTCCTTATCATGGATGATCATAGTTTGAAACCAGAATCACCTTTTGTCTAATTCGTATATTAGATTCGGTTTCAGATTTATTTTAGTTAGGCTCTGACAGATAATTCCATGTTTACAAAGTGCATGATTATCTTACCACTGCGAGACACTCATTTAGCCATTTAGGACCGCAGTTGCTGATTGCTTATACTATCTTGTATTGTCCTTTAGAAGCAATTATATGTGCTTAACATGCATTTAGGGACTATTTTATGAAAACACCTTCGTTTAAGCTTTTTGGAACTTTGTTATGTTTGTGTTGCAGCATTTAGGACGCAGTTGCTGATTGCTTATACTATCTTGTATTGTCCTTTAGAAGCAATTATATGTGCATAACATGCATTGAGGGACTATTTTATGAAAACACCTTCGTTTAAGCTTTTTGGAACTTTGTTATGTTTGTGTTGCAGCAGGCAGGACCGGATGGAGAAGGGAGGAACGTGGTCACAACTCCACTGAGGCGATCAGCCAGAATCCGCAATCGTTTAGTTGCATCTCCATGATATTTTTGATCTTGATATCACAAACAGCATCTCTGTTGTTTCATGTTGCAGGCCCTTTCCAAAGAAACTATTGTAGAATTTGGATGTGATCTCTAGTGCCTTCTCACTGTAGATCCGTTGTATTCTAATCTCTAGGAACTGATCATTGTAATACTAATTATCGGTTGCTTTTTTGTTTTAACAATCGCTTTGCCATCGTTATCATCTTTATGTTTCTTATCCTTCTTAATTTCATCAACATATAGTACGGTTTTACATATTATACTCTTGTGATAATTTATCTTTGGGCGTCAATGCAGCAGTAGTGTTAAAGATAAGTTGTAGTTCTGACTTCGAAGTGGATTCCAGTTGAAGAAGATAATGTTGAAAAGAGTGGTGTAGTGGTGGCATGCTGTATTGATAATGCTATAAATAAAGATTTTTCTTCTTTTGATATTGCAAAAGGAGATTCTAATCTTAATTTTTTTTCAAGATTGAGTGTGGGACTTTAATATGCTTCAAAAAAGACAAGATCATCGGGGGACTATGTAAGAATATTCCTTTAGCTATGATTTGAAGGAAAAAAAAAACATTTCAGGTGTTCATGACACTGAAGAAGTAATGAATCTAACCTATAATTTGGTTTCTATATATGCTTATTAAGTGTGTACATTTTGCAGTATTATTGCAGGATGCAATTATAAGAGTTGAACGGTGACATTTTCAATCCATAATTAGAAAGAACTACTTTTGTTTGCTAATAAGTATTTAAGTGGAGTGGAGACCTTCTTTTGGAGCTTAGGTGGCCACAGTTGGGTTATTGCCTTGGCCACATAACGAGGACAGTTGACACTTAGCAAAAGGACAAGTCCTAGTCTCCTAGATAGCATGATGGCAACAAGGAGCCAGTCAGAATGCTACTCAAAACATGGTTTCCAGGCAGATGACATATGGTGCTGATTTAGGCAGCTAAACTTCTAAAGACCCTGGGTTTACCTTCCAACTAATAATTGGAGGTAATTTTATGCAGAAATGCTACGAGCACATGCACGAGGATTCAAGCTCATATAAGTTGGGGAATTCTGCTTGATGACATATATAAATGCCTGACCTCCCACTTTCCAGCATTGCAAATTTCATGTCCAGAGTAGATGAAAAAAACAGAAGGAAAATTAAAATTTGAGGGGTGGCCACTGTCACCCCGCCACCACATGTTGTCCGCATTGAAACCAGCATCAAGACACCACCACATTACAATTACACCTAAGGATCAAAGAGAAATCTTGTAAATAAACCACCAAATTTCATACAAGAAAAGAAGTCTGGAATCAAACTGTAAATTGAGGTGCAGAAATTAATGTCTACTATATAGGCTTTAATTATTTTTTTAATTTCTTATTTTGACACATTCCATAACTGAAACCCAAGCTAATGAAGCATTGAGCCAACAGATTGATCAATTATGGATAGGGTTTACAGATGAGTACAAGAATATTATACTCTTGGTTCAGCCCAAAAGATTAACCTACAATAATTAATTAAGCTACTATACCCTTATCTGCACTATATATAGTGCTGTAAACTTCTTTAATTAGCATCCTGCAGGATTAAATAGTAGATATGATTACCTGTTTAAATAAAAGGAGTGGAGGAGGCTGATTAATTTTGTAAATAAGACATATATAATTAATTCAGTAATTAACCATAAGTACATAAAACCTTCATGTTCATGGATTAGTAATGGATCAAAATGAGATTTATATTAGAACCCACAAATTAATTAAAATTTGGCCTTTTAACTTTCCATTAAAAAAAATAATAAAGTTTTGACCATAGATTTGATAATGAGCAAACCATGTGCGCAAATTCTTTATAATATCTACAAGGAGGGGAAAAAAAAATTCCGTGTTGCAATGAATCATGCAACTTGATAAAGGCCTATACAGATGAAAAGTTCTTTTGTACAGGAATTGGAGGAGGCCTGCCGCTTAAAAAACTGCTTCTTCTTCCTGGAAAAGATAAGGACAGGGAATTTCTCGAGACTTTCTTTGATATGGTGGCCCTGGGAAGAGGGTAAAATTTATGCGTATCCAAGCCACCCCCATAGCTTTTACATGCCTTCATTTTCTTTCTGTAAGGAGTTTCTTTCTTTGCAAGGTCTTCTAGGCTTTTTACGCTTGAGAGGGATGTAAATGACTGGGACTTGCCTTGAAAGTACTTGGAAAGTCCTCTCCTGCAGTACACAAACATGGAAAACATTTTAGCATGAATTGATCTACTTTTTCAGACTTATATATCTTTGATTCAATGTGAAAAATGAAGAAATATATATACATATATCAAAGAGAAGGCAGGCTGCGGGAAAAGCTTCCTAAACGGTTTCAAGGAGCGTAACTTGATGTTTGCAACTTGTCATAACTAATTAAGCCTAAATATCTTAAAAAAGGAAAAAGAAAGAAAGAAAGAAAGAAGGTCAGATCTATCTTCACAACATGACTGTTAACTTTATGAGTGCTTAAACTAATTAATCCTTCATGTTAGTACAAACTTACTTGATGGGAAGTTGGGCCATGAGCTCTGACATTTCATATAAAGGTCCATTACAAATGGTGGAAGAATTTGAAGTTGATGAAGATGCATCATCTACCAAGTCTGATGAACAAGAAGTTGATCCCTGAGAAGTTCTTGAATATTCTCCCAGGGATGATTCAGAAGTTGTAGTAATAACATCATCATCATCATCATCATCATCATCTTCCACGTTCATCCAGCAATGATCTCCATGTTTCTCGTCATGCTTATCCTTCTTCTCAACAAAACCCGGAGCTTGAAACATTCCTTTTAGATCAGCTTGAGCCATTTTTGACATCATCAAAATTCTTTGGAGAAGTGCAGAAACAAAAGAAGGAGGCAAAATTAACAACAAGTTTCCCAACTAAATGTAAATGAAAGTTTCAGAAACAAAGCACGAAAACGCATGTCCTTGATACAACCATGAGGACTTGAAACCTGAAGAAGATTTAGATTTATATATACAAAGAAATAAACCTTCACATGCTGATATGCATTAAAGGATACATGGATTAGGTTGGTTACTTTTTCAGGATATTGTCTCCATGACAGCAAATGCACACAATTTCCGTCATTTTTAAGGAAATAAAACCGTGCATGGAACATGGGATCTCCATCATATATATGACACGTGTATCCTAGCCTACGTTTGGATCCACTATATTAATATTCTCATCCATGGAGATGAAGAGACACATGTTGTTTCTTGGCGTAGGGTGAATGAAAATTGCATCCACTTGCTAGTTGGCTTAGATAGGTCCTTGTCATTAGTAATGCTGCCATCGTGTTTTTTTTTTTGATTACCTTATCCATAGATTCGACATTATCTTCTCCTCTGGTTTAAATGCCTTGACCTAGAATTTGTACTGGAATAAGAGGATAAGCTTGTTGCCTTTCAATGCCCAATCCTCACTGACTCACCGTCTGATGACCACAGACCATTTTTTTTCTTTAACATTATTGCAGTTTCTCTAGTCAATTATATTGTTGTTCTTCTAGATTAATTAGCCGGCCCTATAATAGGCATTATTTTTGTGGGTTGAGATTTATATATTCTAAATTAACATAAAATTATACATGGATCACCTACCTTAATTGTCATAAAAAAAATTAAATAATTAAAGTAATACAACAATTGAATAATAGTAATTCTCGTCCTCCGCTTGATATTTTTATTTTATTTTATTTTATTTAAAAATTTATTTTAAATTCTTACACATTAATTATCTGGTTATCAAATTTTACCTTATCTATTTATATCAATTTCTTCTAAATTGATGAGGAATTGTTCTATTCTTGATTGATTTAGATGCTATCCCTTATCCATTATATTAACATAAATCTCACATGATTTATGTCTTTTTAATTACGGGATGAACTAAATTTTGGCATAACAGAAATAATACTAAATAATATATATAAACCAATCAATTGGAGTATTTAGCAAACACTTAAATTCCTTCCATTGATAGTTTTTCTTCATTTTAATGTTTCTATGGCTTTTGTCATATGTTATGTTTTCAGAGAGGTTACTACTTTTACAAAAAGTAGATAGAATATCATTACTATAAACCTTGACGGAGTCAAGATTTTAAGTTTGAAAGGGTGAAAATAAAAAATTTAATATTTAAGAGAATGAAATTATAAAATTTTTAAAAAATAAAAATAAAATTTTAAAATAAAAAAAAATATAAATTTTTGTAATTTTGGGAGGTGGGCCTCTGCCTATATATAGACACCGATATATTTAATTAATTAAAGTATATAATATTAATTGAGAATAATTGGCATAATACAGCACCATCGATTGATGTCAATCTCAAAAGGACAGAATTGGATACACATTAAGTGTATATGAATTTTCAAAGTCCCCTAACAGGGAACATAGAGATTAATTGGTCAAAACTGAATTGTATAAGCAAATTATGAACCACATGATGCACGAAGATCCTAACAACCCTTTCTTCTGGAGAGAATCAATTGTGTTCCTCGTCAACAGTTTTTCATTTTTAATATGGCATGTTTCGTGCATGGTTGTAACTAGTTTCCTATAATTTTTTTATTTATTTAATCTTTCAATGTCATACGGTGTAGCATTCTTATCAAATGTTGACTCAAATAAATTAATTTCAAACTCCATGGCCCTTGGCAGGAAAAACAACACTAGTATTTACCACACATTCTTAATTTTGGCTATTAACTTGTGAGATCATATTCGACATTATTATATATATGATTTTAGCTGAAGATGTAAAATATATCTCAAACCCCCATTTTTTTTCTTGATAAATTTTGAAAGGTAATTAGGAAGGTTTTATTGGTAAATGCATGGTAATGGAGAAAAAACACAACAAAGTAAAGCTGTTAAGGCTGCATGCATGGTCAATCTATTTAGTTGGGGAACCTAGTCTATTATCAATTCTTAAGGACCAATAAAATATGATAAATTGAAAGGGTAAGAATACATTTCTTCTTCAGTAAGTTGAAGTTGAAAACTTAAAGAGAAGGGGTAGTAGCTAAGATAGGCAGGGAGGTAGCTACGAGGAAGGTGATGAGCAGCTGATTGAACAAGTTAGAGGGTGATCCATTAGCATAAGGCTATGAATTATACATGATAATACCCAAAAAGAAAAGAAAAATCGTGTGGTGGAACTTGGGGGGGCATGTTGTTGAATGTTGATGTCCACCACCAAACCTTTCAATTTCAGCTTCTTATCCATTCCCACGTAATTAGAGACAGGTTGAATTTTATGGAAAGAAACACGTAATTATGAAATGGTACCAAAGTCCAACAAGGCAAGGCGTTGTTGTTGGACATCGTTTGTTGGGTCTAAATCCAAAGTTGATGATTCCGTGACATTTAGATTTAATAATTTGTATTAACGTATCAGATACGATTAAATATAAAATACGAATATGATATATTTAATATTCATATTTTAAATTTAAAATACGTATACTTATAAGTTTAAAACACGTGTAACATAATTAAATATATTAATATATGACACGACACGATTAATAACACATTTAACACGATTAATAACACATTTAACAAGATTAAATAAAAATATTTATAATTAAATATAATTTTATTATTTGAATTTAAAATTTATAATTATAACAAAATAAAATAATAACAACANATTTATAAAATTAAAAAAAAACTTATTAAAATAATTATTTAAAATTACTAAATTAAAATAAGTTTTAACTATTAATTTTTAATAGATTAATAAATGTATTACGTATACACGTTTAGACACGATAACACGATTAAGTAAACGTGTTTAAATGTGTTTTAAACGTGTTTGTCATCTCTAACACGTTAAGACATTAAAATTTTTGTGTTTTAACGTGTCAAACACGATTAGATATGAAACACGTTAAAACTAAATCCAAAACTTATTTAACCCGTGTTTTTTTTCGTGTCGTATTCAAAATTGCTAGATCTAGTGACATTTCCACTTTTATTTAGACATATACTGAATTATTATCCATACTATTTGAATATTTTTGAGTTATACAACGTAGACAAATGGATATTATCCGTCAAATAACATATCTACATGCAAAACCAAATGCTAAAACCCTACACTAAAAATCATGTATTTTTTTTCTAGCACTTAGTAGTTATTACTTAATTTGGCTTTGCTTGATTTTTTTCTTTTCTTTTTTTTTTTCAAAAAATAAAAAAAAAACTAAAAAAAAACAATACATGTATTACGTTTTCTTTTCATTATTTACGTTTTAAATTTTATTTTCATTTTTGATATATATTTTTTATCTTAAAATGAAATTTGCCAACATAAAACTCAATATTGAATTTTCTTATTAAATTTTTCATTATAATTTCTTTTTTTTTCTTTGACTTTTAGATAAAAAGTAGCAAAATTAAAATATTTCGCAAAACAATATTCAACAAAAATTGAAATATTATAATTCCATGATACGACGACAAATTTGACCTAGTTCTCTTTTGTTAGAAAAGTATAACTTTCTGTTCTTGTTCTAAGGTTTGATGCATTTATGGACCGAGTCTAATTTGGACATGGGATGAGTCATCCATAAGCACAAACTTTAAATATTTTAAAATGATTTGAATTAATTAAAAATTTCCTATTACTATTATTTATTAATTTAATAAAGTAAAGTAATTCATTGTTGAGCTACACGGCGCTTGGGCTAAAAACTCCTTAGAAAGCCCAATTAAAAGTGTGTTGGATTTGCATTGCAATCCGTTGGACAAGTTAATTCCAGATATTAATGATTTATTATGATTTTTAAAAATCTCTAAATTTTTAAAATGGGAACATTAAGAAAAAAGTGAAGAAAGTTACTGCGAAAACGCAGAAAGAAGAGAGAGCAGGGAATAAAGAGAAAACAGAAGTAATGAAATGTGGGGAAGATGATTGTTGAAAGATTCAACGGTGGATTGAAGCACAACTGCCCATCTTCCCCGTTTGATATCAATTTTGCAGGGAACTCTTTCGAACAGAGTGCACTCGTCTTTGCACTACGTCGATACACACTATCCCTGCCCACTCCACTACCTTACATGAAATCCTCAAGGCAAAAAGCCAAAAAAAAAGAAGCAGAGAAGAACATAAACATGACAGACGCTCAGCGGCTACCTGCAAAGGTTGCCTGTTTATTTATAGAAGGCCAATTAGGGTTTCAGTTGCAAAACCCTGATCTGTAATTACCATGATGCCCCTTTTAAACTAATAGATATTCAATCCAAGTTCCTGGTCGTGGCCGTGGGTCGGGTCGGTCTATAATGGAATTGATTCTCATCATTCATAAATTTATATTTGTACAAGAATAAATTCAAAACAAAAAGATGTTTAAATTAAATATATTTGCACTTAAACATTTAACTTACTAATTGGTATATGAATTTCTTTTTTAAAGAGTAGAATTCGAATTCTTTTTATAGTAACAACTTAAAAGGGATTGAGAATTTTTTTTCTTAAAAAATTTTATAGGATTTAAAAATTAAAAACTCATAATTTTGTTCTTGTGAAAAAATACTATGAAACTAAAATCTTGAATAAACCAATTTTATGTAGATGATCAACTGAAAAAAAAATTTAACTCTACATAAAACTTGAAAATACTCCTAATGTATTGCCCAAAAAAAAAAAACCTTGTACTACATTTTAAAAGAAACTTCTTAAGTTGAGCATAAAAACGTTTATAATGAATCTTAGTTTTTAAAAACAAAACATTTATTTATTATTAAAATAATAAAATTTTGTTTTTATTCTTTAAAGATTATTTAAAATTTAAAAAATAAATAAAAAATTATAATATACTAATATTAATAATTTAATTAAACCAAACTCGTCTTGAGCGGATAGAACATTTTTAGTTTTTTTTTTTTTATAATTGAGAGAAAAAAAATTCGAACTTTACTTTTTAAATAAAAAGATCATATACCAATTATAAACATCTCTAGTTGAACATTTTTCATTCATTCAGTCATTTGATGCTTCGATTTCTACAATAAAAGATAAATTTGAGTGAGATAGAGTCTTTTATTTATTTTGCTACAAACAATCCGGAGATTATACAAGTGACATGACATGCATAATTATTGAAGAATCGCCACTGGTAGCTGGCGACATCATGAAAGGAACTCTAGTTTTACCCGTAACAGTCCTGAAATCCTCCATCATCAAAACGTGAAACATGATAACTTTAACAACTCAAAACAATAGATTCCACCATATCATTATGTAATAGAAATGCTTCAAAATAAGCAGCCCCACTGGAGTCAAAACAGCAGGGAGAATGAATACACATAAATTACGGGAACAAAGGGAATGAAACGAAAAAAAAACCTATCAACCCAAAAAATTCATTTTGTCTTCAAATGATTATTATCATCACCAACTCCAAAAACTTCAATGCCACTCCATGGCCATGGAAGAAAGATGCAAGCCCAAAACCAAATGTAAAATAGGAAACTAACAAGCTGGGGTTGAGGCCTACAGACCCTGATCAACAAGGTAATCCCCCAACCTCTCAACAACCATGTTACACTGTCCTGGGGTCACTGGTTCATCATACAAGCCAAAAATCAGAGCTTGGCCTGTTTTCTTCACAGTTATCCCACCAGCGCCCTGCAAAATCAATGACAACAATTAGGAACAGGAATTTCTTTAGCTCTCACCAGTATCAGAAAAACTGTAACTTGAAAAAGTTCAATGCCATTAGCAGGCACTAATGGCAACTTAGAGATAACTTCTCATCAACGCGTCCCTGTCATCTTGCTTGTACTCAGCAATTCTAATAAAAGAAGGCATTTAAAAAAGCAGTAACAGCTAGTTGAACATTTCTGTGCACTCAAACAAGAAAATGATGGATGTCCTGATGCATGATGAAACCTAATTAGATAGGACACTTTGGATTAGACTTAATAAAACACAATCATAGCATAGATAGCTATCTGTTATGTACTCATAAAGGATAATGATAAATGCCCGCATGATCATCTATTGATAAGTGAAAATGCTTTAGGAATAAAACTTTCTATAAAGTAAAGCTAAAGGCAGTTGGTCATCCAAGTGTTTGGGCTGTTTAGCGAGCTTGAGACTAATATTGAAAGGGACTACCAAATCAAAGCTGGAGAATATGGTTGAATGGTGAACAAGGCCCCACAGATAAGACCCGTGAAGCTCTATCATTATTGCATGCCATATTCTAAGGTCCATAGCAACGCGTTTATTGATTATTAAAAAGGAGGAAAGGGAGAAAGATCTCATATTGTGTGTATCAAGCAAGCAACTAAAATAGTATCAAACATTTCCCTGTATCCCAAAGAAAGGTAAGTATATACTGTTTAAAGAGGCATGCTCACTCTATTCTCCGAATTGCAGGTAAACTTATAACATATGATAAATCACCAGAACCATATAAGCTTAATGCACATTAAATCCAGATCAATTCAATAGAACAACCAGTGATAACCAAGGTTAAAAAAAAGGGCAATAATTCACCTTCTTCCCACGAATCACGGCTCCAGGCTCTCCCTGGATTACCATATACTTAGTGCCACCGAGGTGCAGCCCACTTGGTGCAAGAGACCCAGGTTCATCAAAATCTTTCATAATGGCAATAATCTCTTCAGGCTTAAACTGCAAATAAACCCCCCCAAAAAATGAAAATATCCCAAATTAATTACAAAAGTTATGATCCCATGAGAATACATTTAAATAATCTACGTTGATATTAATTTTGCAAAGTAGTCATTCAATATACTAAAAACTCGTAATTATGATAATGCCACGTCAAGATTCTGGGCTAACTTCCACAAACTTACGTCCGAACGAAAGAAATGGAGCAAAAAGTTTTCGTCACTTTCTTAGATTATAAACATTCTTTATAAATGAAATCAAACAAAAATGCAGACCATTGAATAATCAAATCCATCATAATATATATAATTCATAAGCAGTATAGATCCAACTTTTTCATTTATAACTTCCAATGTATAATCACATTATCTAATCAACCAAATAAGATGAATCATGTGTGTATTAAAATAGATTAATCAACAACAAACAACCAGATCCACGTGATTAATTAACTAAATCATTGATCCAAAACAAACAGATCCAAACAAAAGTAAAGCATTCTTAAAAAAGGAAAGGCAGTAATACCTGAGGGAAAGAGGTGCTCTGGGCCCAAACACTGCCATCGTGGCCGATGATAGCAGCGGCGGACAAATGATGACCGCTGTCAATTTCGCACATCAGGTGATCATCAACGTAAGTTTGCCACGACATTTTTCTCTGATCAATCAATCACTGTTGATTTTAGTTGCTCTTTTATTTTCTTTAACGTCGATTCTGTTTTTCTGGTTTTCTTCAAAATGAAGGACGAAAATAGTTTTTTGCTGGTTCGAGAAAAAAAGTTTGAAACGAGGAGGAGCATAAATCGGAGGGAGTATTGGTTTCAAAGGAACGTGGAAAAGTGGGACCCATAATGATGAGTGCCCTGTGATCTTATCTGGACTGTACGATTTCATTAACGTGATTGAATGAGTGCTGTTCACGTTCGCTTTTCCTTCAAGGGAAAAGGAAATAAAGAGGGAAGACAGAGCGAACACGATGACGTGGTTACACCGGATTTTCGCCACGTCATTATGCGGGATTACGATTTGAGATTTGTTCGAAGAGTGAAGTGAAAGGAAATAGGCCCAATGTAGTTGGTAGTAATGGGCCATAACTATCAAAGGCTTTTGTCATTGACAAACCCATTTCGATTGGGGCTTTTCATTATTAATAATGATCCATAAATAGTAATTTGTGAGATTTGAGCATTTATTTTTTATACATTAATTTTTTTAATTTATATTTCGTTAGATTGATATTTTATTTTCTATTAATTTTTAGTTTTTTATTTTTATATTAATAAATATTTAAAATAATTTTTATAATTGTTGTTTGTTATTTTTTTAATATGATGAATCAATAGCTTTATGAATAAATTTTTTTGGGCAAGAATTATTAACAATTTACAAATTAAAAGATTACATAGTACCGAAAAAAATCCATTTAAAAACTGAAATAAATAGTAGTAACTGATAATGTGAAGACATTAACAATTAAACATAAGATTTTAAGATTAAACTTAGTTGCTTTTCAAAAAAAAAAATTAAAACTTGGTCAAGCCTGCCCCTTACATTTATTTGAGGAAAAGAAACTAGTATGTATATAAAAAGAATAGGACGTGGTCAGGCTCCGCATTTGGGCTGGGAAAAAGACCTGGCATGTTGGTGAACATCATCAAGGGAAAAGAGGCGGAGTAAATCCATATTATCAAAGGGCTTAAACAGCAATGGATGAGCCTCATCCACAAGCTCCTCCGGCGTTCGTATAGTCTCTCCGCTAAATGAGAACAAAGCAAGGCAATATCTTTCCTTTTTAGCTTTCATGATCACACGATGGGTTGGAGACTGTATTCTTCCATTACTCCATGCCTAACAACAACATCAGAGTAAGTCTAAAAGGTAAATATAGCGTAAATATAGCGACCTAATCGTGCGCAAAACAGAAAACACCTTCATAGAAATGTATTAGTATTAACTAACCAAGAATGCATCGCCAGCCATGACCACGAACATTGAACCGGAGGGCTCAACGCCGATCCAGTTGCCATCCTTTGCTTTTATCTGTAGACCTGCAATGTGATTGTCATGAAGTATGGTCATGAAGCTCTTGTCTGTGTGAGGACATCCATCAAAGTCGTTTTCATCCTCCCTGGGTACCCTATATTTGATGAGTCGAAGAAGATAGTTAGTAGATTGGATGTGGGAATCGTAGTACTTCCTTACACCGTAGCTTTCAAACACCATGGTTTTCACCATTCGGTCCAATTCTGACACCAGCTTCGCGTATGCATATATGCTTTCACTAACAATGTAAAAGAGAAATATTAGGAAATGTTACTTAATTATGCATAGTATATGGGGCGTGAACAAGATAGAGATCATATATACCAGAAAATTTGGTTCCCATTAGGCCACATGAGGTTTGTGAAACTTTGAGTTCCTTCAAGAATCGTTGGGTTATCAATGCCCATGCTTTCACTAAGAGGAATCGATGGATGCTTGAAGTAACCAAAGTAAGGTTTATCAGAAGTGTTCAGAACCTTCTTTTCTGTTGGAAGGTGGAACAATTCTCGTACAGAGTCGAAGACTTCATCCTGAAGCTGTAAGGAAACTTTGTCATATGTTGCTAAGAAGCATCCATATTCTTCAAACGCTCGCTGGACCTCTTCGCATTTGGAGATCCAAGAGTCAGTACCAGGCTCGGACTCGTCATCAAAAAGATCAATGACGGGTAGCTTGATAGCTGACTGAGTTGCCATGATCATATAGTTTTTTGAGCTTTTCTGCTGAGAATAGTTGCTAAGCTTGGAGTATTGGCTCCTGTCGTAGTTACAGTTGCATGCCCCAAGA
This sequence comes from Theobroma cacao, assembly GCF_000208745.1. NCBI lineage: Eukaryota > Viridiplantae > Streptophyta > Magnoliopsida > Malvales > Malvaceae > Theobroma > Theobroma cacao. Next base: position 18,444,107 of record NC_030855.1, read on the forward strand.
CACGATTTCCAACTGAACAAATCTTTCTTTAAATAGACACCTAGCTAGGGGCCAAGTCTTGCAGTTTGTTAATATAAATTAACTAATTATTCGTTTGACTTGGATTAGATATACTTTGTTCATGTCCTCTGCCGCCCCTTGTATATATTTTGGCTGCTTTTCCCGCCGATCGCTCAACGAATCTACAATTAAGCAATGCGTAAGATTAAAGAAATATAGCTGACTTTCCACTGATTAAACTAGATTTCATCAACAAGCACTTAACCAACTTTTATAGTATAAATCGAATTTGAATTTATATTTTATTAATAAAGAACCTGAATCTCGAAAAAAATTTCGCACAAATAAAACTCAATATATGTTTACAATTCAAATTAACCAAATCCATCTAAATTTCCATTTAAACCCATATCTATCTCTCTTATCATCCAAGTTTTTGCTACACATAATTTCTTATGCTTCAAGTCTACATTAATGGTAGAAAAAAGGGAGGAAGAGAATATTTATAGAAGGAAATGTATATATAAGATAAGAATATTTGAGATAAATATATATATTTAATGAAAAGTTATTTTCTAAAATAGCAATTTAACCAAGTGTCTATAGACACTTGATAATTGAACCTTATTTATAATTAGTATACTATTATAATGTTTACTAGATATTAAAGAATCAACAACAGTTTGACACTACGTATACCTTTTAATTTTTCAACAACGTACCTATTTTTGACTATATATGTCATACAAGTTGCTACTTTATCAAATGAAAAATGTCTAGATTCCATAGTTGAATCGGAAAAATTGTATAAAATATATACTTTAATTTCCCTTGTTATAAGTTCTCAAGTTGGTATTTTTAACTCAAATTGCTGACGTCCATCATAGACTATCACCTTAATTTGAGCAATTCTATTTATATATCGTACTATATATGGAGACTAGTGTGAAATAATATTTAACTCATTGGATAAACAACATATCAACATATATTTACTCTACTTCATAAGGTACCAAAGAGAGAAAACTTGTATGAAATTAATGTCTTCATTGAGATAATATTGTCTAACAATAGGAAATTTTAGGTGCAATCAAGTAAATCTAAATTTAGATGAAATATTTGATTTTTAAATTTCAGCTTCCTCAAATATCTAAACATACATATACACATAGAAGCTGTAAAATGCTTTTGCTAACAAACTGGCAAGGAAAAAGGATAAAAAAATCTTTAAAGAAAAATAAGGAAAAGAGAATATTGATGCATTTCTTACGATCAGACTTTGGTATAACAAAATAACACCATATAAGAATTTTAATAATGACAATATTATATATATATATATATATCTAATAAATTAAAAATAAAAAAACTATTAATAATTAGATTACCCTGAAATTTTAAGATAACAACCGATGAATATTTCATTTAATCTAGACTTGATTCCAAGTAGCTGTATTGCAACTAGCAGCTAGCAGGCACCGTCCCATAAAATAAATAATTACACTTGTTTTGTTCCAACAAAAAATTAATTACACTCGATTTTTTTCTTTTTTTGTAATAAAAGAAACAAGATATAAATAATCAAAGCCAAGCTTCGCAAGTTAAGGAATGAAGAACAAGTCAACCTTAAAATTCGACCGCGCAGCCGCCCTTTAATTATCCGCTGAACCCACACGGTCTTAAGAACAATTTTCTATTGAAAAAATAATTAAAAAATAAAGAGAGGAGAGGGCAAGTTTGTTAGCTGTATTTACGTTCCAATTGAGGCTGAAAATTTAAAATTTTGAGGTCAATTTAAAGCCTGAATATCATTTCAAAAATGAATTCGAAAGTAAGAAATAAAAAAAATATGATCCCTCGGTTCTGTTAAAATTGTTTTTTATACGATTAATTAAATAAAATCTTCATTGTCTTTCAGCAAAATGGCAAAATTTTATTTAATTATTTCATTAAATAAACACACAATTGATATTCAACTTATTAATTTTTTCAAAGTTACAACTTGAGGGTAGAATTATTTTTTAATAGAAAAAAATTGTTAAAGTTTGTGTATCCTTTTATATTACATAATAACTAAATTAATAAATGTGAGTGGGATAAAGACGATATAGCAAGTTTGGGGCATCAGTAGGGAAACCTTTCTTTATACTCAATTGACTTCTTGCACACGAATATTTGACTCATTAGTTAGTATATGATTCTCTTTTTTGAAGAGGAAAGTTCGAATCCTCCCTCTCTCAATTAAAAAAAAAAAACTCCTTCATATATGAAGCAATTCTGAAAGCATGCCGTAAGGATTATACACTTAACTAATCCATTTAAAAAGACTATTAATTATCGAATTTGATTTTGATTTTTGTTCTGAATGAAAAAAATTGATGAATTACTTAATCAAAGAATCTTATGTAAATTTTACCCTAAAAATAATGTGACAATTAATAAAAAAGTCCAAGAAGCTTTTGTTAATCTTTTCATTTTCAATTTGATGCACAATAGAAGGCAGGACGCAGCCAGGAGGGCGATGACTGCTTTGACTTTGCCATGACATCGAACTCAGGATGGTTTCTGAATTTGATTCAAGTGTGGAGTGGGAATGGAAACTGGTACAGAGCTTCATTGTATGGGCTATAACCATCAAAGGCCCTTTGTGATTGATAAAACAAGTTTAGAGATTGGGGCATTTCACCATATTTATTTAGTCAATGATTCTTTACAACATAACTAGGAATACATAGATTTGATATATGTGCTTTAATTCTTCTCTTTAATAATACTTTTTCTCTGAAAATTTTATTCTCTGCAAACCACTGTAGGTTCATGTTTGGACATTTTAGAAGAGAAAATTTACATTATTGATAATATATATTGAACTACAAATTTCATGCTCATGAGCAAATTCCATACTAGAAAAGGAAAAGGGTACAATATTTATCAAGTAATCAGCTATAAAAATGATATAGAAGTGCCAGTGTAGTTAAGCTCAAATCTCTTCCAACATTCTCTTTTTAGTATGGAAAAGAAAGTTGAAATGTAAGATTTATTTATGTCATTTAATATATATTAAGAAGTCTTGAGTACTTAATTATGCACCACACATGGCCTCGTCGTTAAACTTTTGAGAATATTTCCGAACATCATCAAGGGAATAGAGCCGGAGTAAGTCAATATTTTCAAAGGGCTTAAAGAGCAAAGGATGAGCCTCATCGATCAGCTCCTCTGGCGTTCGTATGGTCTCACCGCTGAACGAAAAAAACCCAAGGGAATATCTTTCCTTCTTGCCATTCGTAACCACACGATGAAGTGCGGAGTGTACTCTTCCATTACTCCATGCCTATCACATATCCAAAACAGATCAAACGAATGTCAGCCCAATGATTGCATATCAAATAGGAATTCTTTCCATATTCTGCTAGCCTAGTTGTGCATCAAAAATCACCTGTTTTGCATGCTCCACGAGGCATAAAATTAGAAAAGTAATTGAGGATTTGACATGGTAATGCAGGTGCAGGACACAAGGTCGGAAAATTAATTTTTAAGGGTATTAGCTAGCTAGGGAGATGCCAAATTCTGATTCCCAACTAGAGTCAATTCTCTCCATGTGTTTAATTTCTTTCTTATATAATTATCAAGATGTGGGAAATGCTTGAGCTCAAACGACCAATTGAAGGGAATTCAACCTAAACAAACAGTTATTTAAGTTGCTGCTAGAACTAAAGTTGTGTAGGTGAAATGGGAATTGTTTTAAGTGCATAGTGGGGTTTCTTGATTATAAAAAAAGAAAGAAAAAAAACTGACCAAGAATGCATCACCGGCCATGACTATGAACATTGAACCTGAGGGCTCAACACCAATCCACCTGCCATCTTTAGTTTTTATCTCCAGGCCGGCAACTTGATTGTCATGAAGTATGGTTAAGAAGCTCTTGTCAGTGTGTGGAAAGCCGCAGTTATTAGTTTCCTCTTCCTTGGGTAGTCTATATTTGATGAGTCGAAGAAGATAACTGGTGGAATCGATGTGAGAATCAAAGTACTTCCCTACACCGTAACTTTCAAACACCATGTATTTCACCCTTCGATCAAGTTGGGATACTAGCTTTGCGTACGTATGTACACTTTCACTAACCAACGTCAAAAAAATATAGTAAATATTTTAAAAAATAATGTTTAGATTTTTTTTTTTCAAAAAATGGTGAGAATAAGATCATATATAGATACCAGAATCTTTTGTTGCCATTAGGCCACATGAGATCTGTGAAACTTTGAGTTCCTTCAAGAACGGTTGGACCATCAATGCCCATGCTTTCAGAGAGAGGAATCAATGGATGTTTAAAGTAGCCGAAGTAAGGTTTATCAGAAGTGTTTTGGACCTTCTTTTCTGTAGGAAGAGCAAACAATTCTTGCACGGAGTTAAAGACTTGATCCTGAAGCTGTAAAGAAACTTTGTCATAAGGTGTTAGGAAGCAGCCATATTCCTCAAGCGCAAGTCGAACATCTTTGCATTTGGAGACCCAAGAGGCAGTTCCAGGCACGGAATTCTCATCAAAAAGGTCTATGACTGGGAGCCTGACAGCTGACTGGGGTGCCATGGTTGAGCTTCTGCTGCAATTAAACCTGTCAGGTTAAGGTTTCAGCGAGAATATTCAGTAATTATATACATCTTCTGGTTTGCTAATGCATGTTTCACGACCAGAAAAACAAGACCAAATGGCAATTTGCACATGAAAATTGAGTTTTTGCTTGGTCCTCGCTCGCAGCCTAGCTAGAATGGATTGATTAGTCTTCTATCAGAAAGCCCAAAAAGGTGTACTGAGTGGCAAAGCTGCTGATTATATTTTTTTTTTTGGGGGGGTGGTGTCATTTTCAAACTCTGATTTGCTGAATAAAGTAGGAAAATAATTGATTAGCTAAGCATCTTTGAAAGTTTTGCCCCTTTTGCATGGCCAACTCCCGCAAGAAATTCACCTCTTGTAAATTTTTAATGCTTGGGCAACCAGTATGATCTATGTCATGATCAGAGAATAGGAACAAGAACTATTTACACATAACTTGTATAATACAAATGTACATTTATTAATTTTTTGACTTTCTTGTAGTGCTACCTGTCCCCTAGGATTTATCATTTGATGTTATTAGTATTTTATTCCAACTCCCTTGACCTTATTTAATATACAACACAAAAAAGAAGTTATTGATATGTATTTGAATGTTATTGTATTTATGATATTTGAAAAGAAGTCAAAGCCTTTCAGTTTATTTGAGAAAATAATTTTTGTCAATATGTCAAGAGACAGAGTAAATTTTCTCATGCTTTAAGTTTTACAAAGAAGAATTCAGCTAAGAAAATAATACTAAAGCTTTAATTACTGACGTTTTCTCTACCTATACATTTTTCTAAAAATTATTCGATGAAATTAATTAATTTCAAAACATAGATATGATTATCATCCATCTAATGTTATATTTTTGTTACTAATTATAAAAAACAATATTGGCTATAGGAAATATAATTTATTGTTATTCACTATGACATATATATATATATATATATATATATATATATATATATATGTTTGTTCGTTTCTTTCCCTTTAAAGTTTTCATGAATCACATATATATAGCTTGGTTCATAGCTTTTGAGGAAAATAATTCAGAAAAAAAATGCATAGATACGCAATAATTTGAACTGCATGGACTAGTTATAGAAATAAAACTATAATATATAAATAAAAAATAAGAATCAAACAAAAAAATAATGAAGAATGTAAATTAATTTAAAGTGTCTTTGTTTTGTTACTTTAATTTAAGTTGTCATCCAAGGGTTAGGTAATATGATAACCTATAGCTGAAAAAAGATGTTAAGTTGGCATGCAAAGCTTTTTACTTACCTGATAACCTAAAACAAGATAATAATCATATAATAATACTGACATTCAAGCGTGAAAAGTTAAGTAACACACACCCCACATATCGAAAGAGATATATATATATATATATATATATATTTTTTTTTAAAAAACATAAAGGCAGACAGCAGCAAGTAGATTCAGACTAGAGGCGGATCAATCTTTTGATGCAAACCTTTTCACTGTATCAACACATCTACTCACCGACGCAGTACTTGCATATATATAATACTCAAAAAAAAAAAAAAACCTAAAGCAAAATCTTTGATAAAAAATAAATTGAAATTCTTAGCCAAGTGTTGTTACTTCTTACCAGTTTTAGCAGGGAAAACAATGGCTGTTGTTACAGTTGCCTAAGGGAGCCTAAGATTTCCAACTGTTCAACGCCCTGAATGCGGGTAGCAAAGACCCTGCTTATATAGACACTTAGCCTCCCAGCATTTGAATGATCATTTTTTGTTTAGCTAGAATAAAAACAATATAATAAAAAAAATTAGAGCTGACTTTCTAATTGATTAAAATAAATTTTAAATATACATATATGAGGACTTTTTTTATACTATTTATATTGTTGGACCACTAACTAAACTTTTTATTACATTGCGGAATTTGTAGTGACAAAAATAGGTATGTAGTAAATGAACTGGCCTCCCAAAATATGGGCTCCACGCGTTGACAATTTGCACATCGTGTTGATTGCATCTAATATTTGAGGCAATGCATAAAAGAAATGAAGAGGAGGACCACACTTCTATGAATTAATCACTCCGAAATCCAAATGTCCAAAATTGCCAGGCATCCAACTCCTACATCATGTTCTCTTTGGGCCCCCATTGGAATTTTTCATGTCTGTTGGATTGATATGCTATTTAACTTTGGGAAGATATTTGTTATCATATATATTTTGGTTTGTTGACATTTAAGATCAACTTGAGTTCATAAACTAATTCTTGAAATCGATTAAGAAAATGAAGAGTAACAATTTGATTTGAAGAGATTATAGAAGTTAAATGAATCATCCTTGCACTATTTATATAGTCAATAACATATAAAATAATAATCAATCTCATTATATTTAATACGTTCATGAAACAAATCATTGTAAGTAATTTATATAATATTATTGTTATTACAGTAAAAAACAGTGACAGGAACTTGGGCAATGCCCACATCTTTTAACAATTGATGAATCCAAAATAAATAATTCTTTCTATATTAATTAATCATTTGATTTTAGTCCTGTATATTTAGCATTAAGTCATTATTGAGGTAGGCTAAGTAAGCTGGTTATTTAGATTTTAGAGCTGCCCGGACGAGGGAGGATCTGCTTCTCTTGTCCTACAAGTAATTGGATTTACAATAATTTTTTTTCTCTTTTTCATATTTCCAGATAACTATAATTTTTTTATATTTTTTCTTCTAATTTTTATTAAAATAATGATAAATTATTCGTTATTTTACCCACTATTTGGGTGTGCACAGGACTAATCTTTCTAGAATCAATTATTTGGTGCCACGACATTATTTTTTCCCCACAATATATATGCTCATGCGCATGACATATGATTAGACAATCTGACAAAGAAATGTTCGACAAAAGAGTATTAGTCATTTCTATTGACAAAAATGGTTTATTTTACAATTCGATCAAATTCAGAAGAAAATGTTACTTCATTTTTTTTATATATAATTAAATAGGAGAATTTGAACTCTACTATTTAAACAGAGAAATAATACACTAATCAATAAACCAAATGCTCGGGTGCAACTCCACTTAATTATCAATTATCATTCATTTTTTCTTCACTATATATGTAATGTTATATATGTCTATTAATTTATTTCATCTTTATATATACATGTTTTTCATGCTAGATGATACAAATAGTTAAATAAAATGAGATATGGTTATCTATGAATTATCTCATGATTTTAAGATTTATCAAACTCAAACATACAAATCAAAAGTAGACGTAAATTTAACATACATGTATGAAGAGAGTCTATTTAATTTTGATATAAATATATTTTTAAAGTCTCATGTTTTCTAATTGTCATTTCTATTGAATGCTTTGAACAGTTATTTTCATTAAATTAAACGGTAATATAGAATTAAAGAGAAGCATGTAGTATTTATTTTTGGGCATAATGTCAATGCCTAAAGTCAACTTTTGTTTTGGTAAGCAAAGTCAATAACTTCTACCACATTTTGTGATTTATATATAAATGCTGTTAAGATAAGATTGATAGGTTTTATAATTTTCATAATATTTTCCATAGCAAAACGTCGTTATCAACAATCGGTTTCTTTTTCGATCATTGCCCAATCACAATAGAGGCGAAAATTCGTAGGTAAAAATTTGTCCTACATTCATCCTCACACTTCATGTTGTCATCAATTTACGTTATAACATATTTTCTTTTTTATTATTATATATATGTAGATGCAATTAAATATTTTGTCTTGTTCATTTTTTTTTCCAAAAGTAAAATAAAAAAAAAAGAAAAAAGGAAGCTAAGTTCATGTACTTGAATATGAAAATTGTATTTTTTAAGATTAAACAATAAATAAGATTTTGACATTCATGACTAACAAAAAAAAAAACAAATTTACATGTACATTTAATCATCTATATCAAATTTTTAGGTGCTATGTAAATTAATTTATACATGACATTTTTATAAATGAAATTGTTTTCCCCCCAAAGTATTTCAAAATAAATTTATAGTCTATTGATACTTAAAAATTCAATTAACAAGTAAAAAGCAAGTATAAACTAAAATAAATTCAATTAAACATGTTTCATTTAAAAATTGCAAAATTGATAGTCAGCTAATTAATAAACTAGTTATTAATAAATTAGACAAAACTAGTTCTTCAATATCACGCCATGGGCATGGCTTAGTTAATAATAAATATGTGTATGTGGCAATCTGCTTCTAATAAACAATTATTTTATAATAATATTATTGATGAGATTACCTAACCCTTTCAACACAACCAAAGGCTGTTGAAAATTTTCTAAATTTTGATTTCAAGTGATGGGCAAGAGTCGTCTACTGTTAGATGAACAAAATCCAAATTTTCAAGTGATTTCAGGTCTCTTCAAAATTTAAAATATGCAAATTCTCAGGTCATGAGGAAAATAAAATTCTCAACCCTTCCAGCTAAATCCAAATGGGTCTTACTCAGTTTCTTGTTAATATATTGCAAATGGAAAATAAAATTATGTCCCAAAAAAGAAAGAAAACAAAAAATTGGGCTGCCTGTATTTGCTATTTTAAAGTAGCTTGACTTAATCTACTTGCAGGCCTCGAGGGCATTGCTCGTTCAACAAATTTAAGGCTTTGAGTTTCGAGTGGTAGAGCACTTTAAAATTAAGGGTTTTACAAAAGAAAAAACACAAGAATTAAATATTTTTTATGAGAATAAATAATCTGCTTGACAACAAAAATGTCAAAAGGTTTTTATTTTAACATATAAACTTGACTTGCTCCACTATAAATTATTTTCCTTGCGAAAACATCTCCAATTCAACATTCTTCTCCAATTTGCTCTACTGCTGCTCTAAAACTGCACTGCTTTCTCCTGTAAACATTTTCAACCCATGCTTTAGAACAACTTCTTCCAAACTAGTTATACCAAGTAACTTATCAAACAAGGTACCCAACTTTTTCTCAAAATCAAAAACTTTTTAACTATGTGAATTGGAAAAAAGTTGGGTTGGGTCATTTTTTTTTGACGAAACACTGTAACATAGCTTCCAATAAGAAATGCCAAAAGCAGGTGATAATGGGAGGAACAAATGCTACGAGATGTTCATACAATCATAGGGGTGATAACCTGTATGATGAGAATGGGAGGTGTGGCGTTGGTTTCTTAGCAGAAATTATGAGGAAGTATTTGGAATTGTTTGTAATAGAATGAGGGGGTAATCCACGGATCTCTGTTTCACTTGATTGGGGAGAGGCGTTGAGTTTATCAATAATTGCTTGTGCTGATTGTTGATCATGCATGTAAATGCCATCAACGTATCTTGTTTTGATTTAATATAATAATTAATAATATGATGACTTAATTAACAATATATGTATGTGTGTATATATATATTAAGAATCTAAAATTCTTTTGGCGATACAATGGACTCGAATTAGGCTTCCAACTGATAACATTTGATGAGTTTTAAAGAACGAAACAGAGAATGTGAAAGACACAAGCATATCATATTCATATGCTTTGACAAAAATTGCAGAGAGATAGATAGAAACGGAATAGGTAGAGCAGAACCTAACCACTTAGAGGGTGGCTAGTCACCAACGGAGAACAATTTATTGTTTTACCTACCAAAGGGAATATGGCATCTCCACATTTTTATATACAAAAACCTAAAACTGAAGAGAACAAAATAGGAGAGTGAAAACCAAATTTAAATAAAAATTAATATATTATTTGTCTAATAGGTTCCTCCACGGTAAACATATGGTTAAAATCCGATTTGCTTTTCAGCATGCCCTCTTCAATGTATCTAATGTGTTATGGTGAAATTTACACGGTGTAAGTTATCAAAGGTTGGTTTATCCTCACAGCCAGCAGGCACCATGTCTAAATGAACTTTAAAAAATCCACCATTCCAATTGAAGAGCAATATTTCCATGTTGTCAGACGAATCCCCCAAGGGTATTGAAACTTTCTCCATTGGACAACTACTATATAGGTTCATCTGCAATCTGCTGGTGCACAGGTTGATGTAAATGCACAAGAACTTGCAGCCCGGAGAACAGTGATAAGATGTGTTCAAGAGTATGGGCTAGAAGCTGACTACCCACTTGACCCACTCCAGGAAAGGTTTGCTCAACTGGAAAAATAAAAATCAGATAATAGGAAGAGAGCAGGAGATTCTGGTAAACATCAGCAGCCAAAGAAGTCAAGACCCAACGTGAGATTTCGAGGATTTCGTGGACCTCCTTGCAGGCAGGCTGCACCTGTTTACAACAATAGGTCTGCATATGCAGGAATGCCCGAAAGATATCCTCATGCTGGTCCTAAACTCTACAATTATCAAATCCCAAACCAACCTGCTTATCCTCCACAAGCCAATGATCAAAGATTATACTACTATTCTCAAGATGACAGAGGTCCAGCTCCCTCATGTAATGCAGCTACATCTAACTATGGAAGCTATGGTGGTAGTGGACAGCCATATATGTAGTTCTTGATAGAGAAGTTTACATAGATGCAAAAGATTAGTTGATCAGATTCTTTGCCCCTCTTTGGTACTAATGTAGCCCCCTTTTTTTGAGGCTTCTATTATCAAATGCCTTAAAAACCATGTAGTGTTATAGATTGAGCTTGCTATGTAATTTTCCATCGACCAACAACTTACTAGATATGCTAATGTAGGACATTGTACTTTACTTTTCAAAAAAAAAAACCATTAGCCGCCTCTTAGAGCAGAAATCAAAAAGTTCACAAGTATCTGATGTGTCGCAGAAACTAAGCAGAAGAAAAAAGAAAATGCCTACCATCATTGCCATCTTCTTGGTTATAATCATCTTCATCATCATCAAAATGTTCATTCTGCAAGATTGTAAACATTATTGGCAACATTGCTTTTAAAAATTCCAAACCAACATACAACTATTGTTTTTGTTTCTCTATGAGAAGCGTCAGCTTGAATTCCAATAAAAAAAGCTATTCTTTTCATTTAAAGTTTAATGGATCCTTTCAAACTTTCTCCAACCAGGATATTGCCTTTCACATAAAACTAAAAGGGAATAACAAATGCTGATATCATGTGAATTAGCATCGAAAACTTCATGCTGAACTCATTATAATCTCCATCATCACTGTATGATTCATCAGACAGTTCTCCTGGTTCTTCCTCTCTATTGTCTTCTTCTCCATCACCTTTCTTTTCCTTTCCTTCTTTGTCTTGATCCTATCAAGTAGGAAGATGAAACAATTACCATTAGGAATCTATTGAGACAAACAAGCATCCATAATGAGAAAGATTTGACAAAACACAAAAGAACATTTTAAACTAAACTTTTTATTAGCAAAAAAGGTCAAGAGAAAAAGAAAGTAGAGAATGAAATGATCCAAGTTCCAACAGGTTCAGAAGCCGTTCGACCGAAGTCCAAAATATATGCGCACATGAGACGACATGCTTGGACAATTTACCTCAAAACCCTTTTCAAATTTCTCGAACATATCTAATTTCTCCAAGCCTGTGCACAAATAAGAAAAATGTAAATTAGTTAAAGGAAAAATGTATATCAGTTTAACTAAAGGATCATTTCGTAAGGCACCTTTGGTTTTACAAAGAACAAAGAGAAAACATCTAATTCTAGACAAATAAGTTATTTCCTTCTTGTAGCAAAGACTCCGAAGACCAGCCATTAAGACTGGTGCATTCACCAAGAAATTAAAGGCATCAGAACTACATCAATCTGAATGCTGCCAGAAAGAAATTGAAACAAGAATTTACTCAAAAAAGCTAGTCAGTCTGATAACCTTAGGGGAAACCAGAATATGTTAAGATGTAGCTACTCTTCTTATGCCGTTGAATAGAAAATCACTTGACAATGATGGTTAGCACAAAGGTTAGGTTGCTCCATTCTGACTTGGAGGTTATGGGTTCAAGTTGAAGATAAAAAAAATATATACTCCTGTTTGCACATTGAAAAAACGAAAACAAATGGGATAGAACGTATCATTCAAAATCATTTATTTTTCCTACTTGAAACTATCATTTGCTCACAATGGTCCACCTACTCTAGGGTCATTGCAAAGAAAATATTATATTCTGAAATAAATTACAAGAATGTAGTTAAAAATGGTTGCCTAGCCCATTAAACAGCTCTATAATGGTGTGGTGGCTGCTAGCTTAGTGACTATAGAATCACATTTAAGATTAGTAATGCTCTGTGTATCATATAAACATGAAAAAGGCTGAAATTGAAATGTGCAACTTCAAAAAATAATGTCCATTAAAGGAATCCATTTGCTGTCTATTACTCCATGCAATAAATATATAATATAAAATACCCAAAAACAAGTAAGCAATAGACATGATATCTTGTCAAACCTGAGTCTTGATTCCATTGCATCTTTTTGGAGCTTCGCTGACCTCTCCTTAAATCTGAGATTCACTATTCAATTAGACTGAACCAGCAAAGAAAGCGAAAGGTAAAAGCTAAAGTATTGCACATATTGTCTTGAATACCAAGTCAATATTTGCATAAGTTGTTTCAATTGTGAACCTCCAATCAGTTCTTTAGGAAAATTATGAGATTGGAGTTCTAGAATCTGGTTAAGACTATCGTGTTTTGAGGTGCTCTTCAGCTTCCACCAGTTAGAATATCTTTCTATGTCCATGCTCTGGCTTTCTAAAATCACATTCAGGAGAAAAAATAGTTTTAATATAGTTAAATATAAGAGCTATAAAATTGAAACAATATTAATACAAGCAAGAATCCGAGAGCCAACTGATGCAGCTGGCAAAATGGGGAAAGTCAAGAACTAAAAATATCAGATTGCAAATCAAAGAAAATTGGCAACTTTGACAAATTTGGCATATGTGGCACAAAATAACATCAGATTTCAAAGTCGTCAATCAAGCATAATAATGAGGAATGCAATGGTGTGAAACTAATATTTATAATAAAGGCAAAACATGATGTTCATGTTGTTTTGGGATATAAAATGTGGAAATTCAGGGAATATCTCTAGAAACATTGGGATGTGAAAGTTTTTCTGAGGCTGCCCTCAAAATATTGAATATACATTCAATTTTCAATATTTCTGCAAGCAGTTTGAGAAACAGGACAATCACTGCACTGAAATCATTGCAGAAATAGTATAATAATGACACAGCTAGACATTTGGCATAGAATGTACAGGCAATAAGAGGTTGCAAAGTGTTTACTGTGTCCATATAGTTAAACTGCTACCCGGGTTTAATTAAGCGATATCTAAAGGAAAGTCAATGAGCACAGTTCTCCTAACTTGAACACAACTGAAAGAAGCTGCTTCTTTGTTATCTTAAGAAGCATCCTTGAACAGTAGTCCTCTCACATTTTCAAATATTCTTAATTTCCTAAGCCTGGACAAGAATATATAGGTTGAAATTTTATGATAAACTTTGTTGAGTTCTTTTGACGCAACAAGATCATTCACTTGAAGCATATTCAATGTGTTTACAACTATGAAATTTGCTACCAACTCTAACTAATCAAAAGCTAAATTCTGAAATCTAGAAAGATTTTAGAGAGTTTCAAATACTCACTCTTGGAAGCATTTTCTTCAAGATAGTAGGAGAGGCTTTCCAATAGTTTTGCAACCTTGAATTCCAAATGACTAAGGTCTTCTCTTCTGGCACACCTTTTACATCAGGTAATTCAACATCCTGCGAATCGCCCAAAGTTCATCTTCATTCATTATGTATAGTTTACAGAGAGCTCTAAGCCCATGCCCAGAAAACAACAAGTTGAGGATACTTAGAGGGAAAAGCACAACTGGCTCAGGCTTAAAATACCCAGAAAAGCCACCTCCTCCATATCCCCTTCCTCGTCCACGTCCCCTACTAAACCGTCCACCGACTACCCACCCAAAAAAATTATAATTTCAGTTCCAATTCTAATATGTTCCAACCATTCTAAGAAGATACAATGTCAAGCAACCTTGTAAAGAAAATAAAAGAATATACACGAAAGGTAAGAATGCCTGACTGACTGATCTGACGGTTAACAGTTTGGTGGAATACGACGTTGGAGTGAGGAGGCCGCTTGAATGGAGCCTGCGCCAAGTTGAAAACGCTAGATGAATAGGAATGACGGCGTACAAGAAGCCCAAGGGAAAAGAAGCGGGCTGCCACCTTTACTAGGCCTACAACTAAAATGGGCCTGAGCAAGATCCAAAAATCAAATTGAAGCTCAGCCTAGAACTCTGTTGGGCGTCTGGTACGAGAGATTTTTTAACATTTTCTTGCATTGTGCGCTATAAAATTGCATTAAAGTGAAATATTACATAGAATTTTGGGACAATTGTTTTTAGTATTCAAAGATAAAAATGTTTTCAAAATAACTTTATTTTTAATTTTAACTATTTTTAATCAAGAAAAAATATTTTTGAATAAAATTATCTTTAATGAAATCTCTTTATATTCAAAAGCACGTATTGAAAAAAATATTATTACACGTTATGTTGAAAGAAAGATTGTTGCACATAATGTTTGAGGTGTTTAACTCCAAAAGTTTATATCCTAGTGAATATAAGGATAAAAATCAAGTTACATGTTTTATTTAAAAAATATTATTGTTACATGTCATATTTAAAAATATATTGTTACGCACTAAATTTAATGTGTTTAATTCTAAAAGTTTATGTTCCAATAAAAAACAAAATTAAAAATGTTGTTAGACACCATATTTAACGTGTTTAATTCTAAGATTTTATGTTTTAATGAAAAAACAAAAATAGAGACTAAGTTACACGCTATGTTGAACAAAAAATTGTTACACGTCATGTTTAAGGTGTTTTATTATAAGAGTTTATATTCTAGTGAAATACAAAGATAGAGACCAAGTTACCCGTTATATTTAAAAAATATTGTTATGACATGCCATTTAAAAAAAAAAGTTATTATACGCCTTTTTAAAAAAAAAAATTGTTATACGTCATGTTTAAGGTATTTAACTCTAAGTGTTTATGTCTTAGTGAAATATAAAGATAGAAATCAAGTTACATGTCATATTGTTACACGCAATGTTTAAGATGTTTAACTTCATGAGTTTCTGTCCTAATGAAATACAAAGATAGAGATAAAGCTACATTCTATGTTTAAACCATGACATATTCAATAGATTTACTACATGCTAAGTGCATTAGAGTTGTTACATGTAGGCATAACGTGTGACAACTTTGGACAGTATTCTAATTTATAGATTTCACTTATTTAACTTCAACCCATTAACTTTAGAATTCTATGAATGTACACCTATAAATCCAAAACATATATTGATATCATCTCTACTATTTAGTTTGTAGATCAACGACGATATAACGAGAAATAGATAGAGAGAGATGACGATGATGGTAAACTTAGAGAGAGCTAAATGGCAGGAAAGAGAAATCAAGAGTATAGTAGACGGATACGGAAGAGAGAAATCGATAATATTAGAGAGAGCTAGGTGGCGAGAGAGAAATTGGGAGCACAATAGATAGATGTTGGAGAGAGAAAGCGAGAGGAAAAATTATGATAAATAGTTTAATTTATTTAAAATGAATTTAAGGGCATTTTTGTCAAGGTATGACAAAACTTGGGTAAAAATAATTAACTTTATATAAAAAGGCTATTTTTGAAATAACCATATGAGGTTGAACATTTTTCACAATTTCTTTTAGAATTTTTATCTATTTAGTCCTCCTATCCCAAAATTGGTTAATTTAGTCTTACATTTGGAAATGTTGTGCAATTGAGTCCTTTTACTTAACTCCAATAAAATTGACTGTTAATGGTGTTGACGTGACATTGACATGTCAAATGATGCTGATGTAACACTAACGTGTTATAATTTTTTTTGGTATGTTAGTATTTTTGTGTCACATTAAAAGAATTAAATTAAACAAAATAGTACAAAAACTAAATTGAACAAAATACTGAATAAAACTCTATAGTTTAGCAACTTCATCGGTATTTTTATCCTTTTTCGTATCATGTTCCATATGGGTATGTTAGCCTACCCTATAGGCTAGAATAGTGTAAGAAGTGTATGAAATCTTGAAATAGTATAGTTGAATGTAAGTTTTGCTTATAATATGAAATATTGTAGTTAAATGCAATTTTACTTGTAATATGAAATCCTGTTATCTTTTGTTTTATTGATCTATTTATGCAATCTAAGAAGAAATATATCATGAAATGATATCATTGTATTAACTTCCCATTTACTTTGGGAACCAAGAAAATATAACAATTTGGTTAAATTTACAAACCAATTACAAAAATATCCACTTTAGTTACAAAAAAGATCACGTTTACTTACAAAAATATAAACTTTGGTTACAAAAAGAATTATAATATCCATTTAGTTTCAAAAATAATTGATGCAACAATCCAAATAATAACAACAACCAATATGGCAAATCAATCAAAATATCAACCACACAGCATCATCAGACTTTTCTAATGCTTTTTTAAGTTGAAACTGATGCACCATCTAGCAAATCAGCAGCAGCAAAGGACTTTGATTTGCTTTTTTGTTTCTATTGTGCAGTGTTATGTGGCAATAACAACAAATTCAATATCTTAAATACAAAAATAAGACAACAGCTTTATCAATACAATGCAATTAATTTTCTTCTTGTCAATAAGTTCCTAATAGATATGAATGACGTAAAATTTTAATTGTCAATTGCAATTACCAATTGATTTTTCCTGCCAATAAAGGAAGGGAACTACCAGAGGCAGAGGGAAAGGGCTAGTAAAGGTCCTGTCTTTATAAAAATTTTAAAATTTTAAAACTTTTTCTTATTTTGTTTTTAAATTTTATAGTTTTGCTCTTACTTTTTTTTTAAAAAAAAAGTTATAATTTTGTCTCTACAAATATTGAACTTCTAGTATGATTACTTTATAGACATTGTTTTCACTCCCAAACATAAAATCTTGACTCCACTACTGAAAACTACAATTGATTTCAATTGTTCCATTCACCAAGCAAAGTGCATTATGCAATGAAAGTTCATTATTATTTCCGTAATTCATATAAAAATGTGCTCGAGCCTCGTTCTTTTAAGGCTTTTGAAAATTAGGTAACAGGCACTTTACCGGTTTCACATTTTACATGATAATAAGACCTTAACCTATTAATTTTCAACTGATGTAGTACATTGGGTCAGGCATCTTGAACGTCCTGTTGCCTACATCAGTCCCTAGGAGATCGCTCCATTGATCACCCATGTTCCCAATGATTTTATACCCACTCATCGCTAGCTTCTTTCTTTCACTTGATTTGTATACCACTGCTGATTTGCCCGAATAAGATGAACCCCTGCATCCAAAAATGTCACCAAACAAACATCAGAACAAGAAATGATGGATGACCGACCCTGTTCACTATGCATCCTATATGAGGTAGGGAAGCTTACTTACTTGAGTATGAGTTTCTCCCAAGTTTGATATCCAGCTTTTCTTAGATTATTAGCTGTTACACTTCTTTGATATTCTGGTCTTCCTGTTAAGAAAACCACCTTGGTCCCAAGAGACAATAGCTTCTTGTACAGGTTAAGAGTTTCTGGCAAAGCTGGGGCTTTGCCTTCCATTACCCATTTGTTGAATAAAGTGGGGTTATACGGCTCCACCCTGGAATTTCCATGCCATAGAAAACACGTCAAACACCAAATTTTGCTTTCAGTTGTAAATATTAATGTATCCAATCATTTAAGAGAATATACGTGTATACTCTTTCTTCTTTTTCTTTTGCACCTCCCTTATCATATCTTCTTTTTATAAATAATTAATTAATCTTTCCTTTTTGTGTGAGTGATAGAACCCATTACTTTTACTACTTAGACTCCACAAGCTTAAGCGGAGCATGTGAGACGAAAATTGAAGTCAAAAGAAAAAAAAAGTTTAAAGTCACGCATATGGCCTGAAATTCGCTTCTGCTTTGCATTGCAGAACTAAATTTAAACACAATCTATGATGCATCATAAACATTTATATAGCCTATTGCACGTTGCTAATACGAGCTACACTTTTTAAAAGATATAGTTTGTTTAAACATTGTTATGATCTTTATATCGTAAGCAATCAAGAAAGGTTACACTTTATAATCAAAAAATAGTATTTGATAAATAATAGACTTCATTTTCTGCATGATTGCGTACGTACCCGAATCCATGCTGAGCATAATAAGGCAAGTTGGAGAGGGCGGTCTCATCTATGTCGAAGACCCAAACGTCCTTGCAGTCTCTGGCCAGGCTGAGGCTTTGGGCGTAGAGAAGAGCCTGATTAGCTACCACTCTCGAGTCTTTTCTGTATTGGTGGCCTAACATGTAATGCCCCACGTACTCCTTACACTCTTCCGGAACAGTAATCCAGCCTACAACGTTATTAGTTTCGACGCCAAGTCGCCAGCTCAGGCATGATAAGCCGGGTACATGGTTACCGGCGGCGCCGGATTGTGGGCGGAGGAGGTGAATTTTGTGGGTGACAGTGTCCTGGTCTGATCCCTGTGAAATTCCTAGAGTTGTGGCAAGAAATAGAAATAAAAACAATGCCATGTTGTGTAGTTGTAGAAAAAGTATTGAAGGAGCTGAGAATTTGCTGCTTGCTGCCTCTTGGATATGCCGATTTGGCTAGTTTAAATAGGCTTAGATACTGGTTAGGTGACCTCTTTTTTAGTATTTAATTATCTGGCTGTCCTTATCCATTTTATGACAAATATTTGTAAACTTATATTTGGGCAAATTAATTGTATATATTTTGTAAAACCAAAAATAAAAACTAACAACTGAGACTATAATCTACCTTCCATTCTAAAATA
Organism: Theobroma cacao; assembly: GCF_000208745.1. NCBI lineage: Eukaryota > Viridiplantae > Streptophyta > Magnoliopsida > Malvales > Malvaceae > Theobroma > Theobroma cacao. The sequence goes on from NC_030855.1 coordinate 18,463,557, forward strand.
AATTATACACAAGAATAAAAATCTCCTGTAAGGATCATTAAAACATCATATGGATTAACCTAATTGCATTAGTTTCCCATTATCCCACTTCAGTTTGCTTTTCATGAAAGATATATTTGAGATTGGGAGTACTTGATTTCTTTCATTTTATATCCTTCTTGTTTTTCTTCTTTCATTTTTGTTCCTGCAACTATATATCTGATGCATTAACTTTTTTTCAAATTTAATTACATATTGCTATTCGATTTAAAGGTAAGTTTTACTTACACTTCTAGTGATTTTAATTTTTGTTCATATGGAATTTTGTGATTTTATTTTCAATTAGCATAGAGTAGATATTTTTTTTTCTCAATTAGTATTTTGAAAATAATTTCTATCTCACAGGGGATTAAACTCTTAATTTTGCTCACTAAAATTTTCAAAATAATCTCTTATAGAATAGAGGATTTTTGTAGTTTTATTTGATAAAATTAACAGTCCAAACTCTTATATATAGAATAGAAGTTAGCCATAAGATGCTAACTGGAAAAAAAATATTTCCATATTGTTAATTGAAAACAAAAATTACAAAGTATCACGTGAAAGAAATTTGAAATTATAAAAGATATAAATAGTGTTTATTATAAATTTTAAGGTGTCAACTCAAATCTCTCAAGCGGCTTAACCTACATTCAAGTAGATTGAATGAATTGAATCTTGATTGTTGTAAATGCATCTAATAGATAAAAGTCAAAAGTTATGTGGAAACAACATTTCCATTAGTTTAGTGCAATAGATTAAACATTTGAGAATGATATTAGCATTATTAATATGTTCTTGTTTTCACACTTCCTTTAGACACATGATTGAGGAAAAGTTCTTTATAAATTAAAATAAATCAAGTATTTGAAATTGTTAAATTGTTGAAATAAAGTTGACATGACATATAATCCATGCCGAGCAACAACTTTAAATATGTGATTCATGTTTATTAAAGAATCTAAAGAAAAGGATATAAAGACCCTTTTGGTACATTTGGGCTTAGCTCAAGTGGTAAAGGTGGGTGGGATTTAGGTAAAAATCCTAAATTTTAAGTCATATTACTTTCTCTTGTAGGAAAAAAAAACCAAAAGAAGACCCTTAAATACATATATTGTGTAATTATCAATCTCCAAAATTTCACTGTGCTAGCAAATGTATGCATTTAACCTACCATTGCATCATGATGTGTATGTGTGTGGACAGAGTTAGAGAAAGGAGTTGATGTGGATGACTTCATAATGATTTTAAGTGAATATTTGAAGGATGGATTTACCTCAAATGGAGAAATGTGTTACAAGTGATCCATTGGATCACAATACACAAAAAAGCAAAGTCAAAGGAAGATATTTAGGGATCTTTAGCATTCTAACAGACACCATTACAAGTTTTAAGGATCCTTGTTTTCCCCTCTTTAATTTCTTCTTGCAAGAAAACCTAGACTCACTATCCAAGAAGAGGTGGGAAAAAGCGTTAGATTCACTGAACCAAACATTGCAGCTGTGTAGTTGGAAAGGAGAATTCCAGAACACAAGCCCACCTCTACTGAATAATGGACCCTTTGACTCTTTGTAGTTTGTAAGACATGCTTATCACTAATCACTTTGACAAGAGAGGCCAAAAAAAAAAAAAAGGAAGAAAAACAGGGTCATCCAACAAATTGTTTTCCATCAGAACAGTGTGGTAAAGGGGGTTTATAGATGATAAAACAAAAAAAAAAAAGGGACAACCGACAACCTTAAAGTAATAACATTGAGAGCGACATTAATTTGGAAAGTTGTAAAAGAGGGATAGGCGCGTGAATTCATGGGAGACAAAAGCTCTTTCACCGCGATCTCTGTGTTCACTCAAGATCTCAACTATAGAAACTAACCAGAGGCAACGGTAGATGTGACCATGTCAATTGCTTCAATCCTATGCTCTTTAAGCTTTTCCTTTCGGAAACTGACCCTTACAGTTCCCCCTATGTGTTTGCTCTTTTCAGCATTGAGTAATAAAATTAATGTCTTGCTATTTAAAAAACAAATTACGATGATGCACTTTCTTAATCTTGTATAAACATATTAATTAAAAATAAAATAGTATTAGAAACATTTATTTATTAAATTTTCTTTCTTATTTTTAAAATTCCTTTTTTCTAAAAATTTGTTGTTTTGATAGTAGGATGGAAAGTATGAAACATGGATATAGGTCACCAAACTGTCTAATTACTGCTGCATGACGATCCAAATGCGGTGCACAGTGAAATGATTGAGTTTGAAGAATCGTTAAGTCACGATCAGAGGCCACAAACTATTAATCTGGTCCTAGGTCGACTGAGTGAGCTTGAGCTTGAGCTTGAGCTTGAGCTGCACTAATTTATTCAATATTTCAACCATCAGTTCTTCTCCGACCCAGTCTCACTCTCACTATGTACCACTTTTGAGTTCAACCATCTTCTTTTCCTGACCATTAATTTTGGCTTTTCTTTTTCTTTTCCTTTTTTGGTAATATTTCATTTTGAACAGAGCATATAGCATTTCCCCACCCAATGCCAATCACCCTACTTCCCATGTAGTGCATCTCTGCCTCGGCCACAGCTTGTTTGGGCTTTAAATATATTGTTTGAATGTTCTTTGGTAATTTGAGCTTAATTTAATAGTCTTTTTAACGATATTTTTCTTTTATATTTAACTGTATGTTGTACATTTGACTGCACAATATATAAAATTGAACAGTATTTTGAGTGGAAATGTTGTTAACTGACCATAAATATGCCAAAAAAAATTCTGTCTTAAAATGAAAAAAAAATAAGAAAGCACAGATACGAAGTTAACAACTCTTAAGAGAGGGCAAGCATAGGTAATATATGGTATTTGCAATATAGATACATAAATTTAAACCTATGGTTGAAGGATTGAAGCACCACACCTTGTTTTCTTTTTAATATTAAACCTTTTTGCTCATACCAATCATATAATTGTTGCAAGTTGCAAACTTTGAAGCGATGTAGAGCATTGGATTCGGCATTTTGAGTGTACGATTGCCAGCATTGTTGCCCGACAAATCGCTCAATTGATCTCCCTTGTTCTCAAGGATTCTAATATCCCGTGCTGCTACAAGCTCTGTCCTTTTCTTCTACTTGTACACGACTGCTGCAGTTTCCTTTTCAGAGGTTTGCCTGTTTCCAAAAAATCAATCATTAAGATTTTCTATACACAAATGTAACATGTACAATAATTCCATAGAGAGCAAAATGAAGTTGATTACCACTGTATGGTTTACAAATTAAATTTTTTAATGATTTTCGGTAAATTTTATATCCATTTGTGCTGATTTTAGATACTAATTCAAATGTCTAGATATACGTATATATGTATGTAGATAGAATAATAATCCTAAGTTGGTCATGCTTTGTTGGTTTTAGCCTTTAATGGCCTGCGAAAGTAGGAAGTAGATAGATAATAATATTTTTGAGCTTGAAGAAGAAAACACGTAGAACATTAATGATTTGTGGTGACCCAGGAAAAGTCCATTGTTCAGGAGAAAGATGGAAGTAAATAGAAAACAATAGCAAAATTTCATAATTAATGCTTAATTAATTACTTTAGAATGAGCTTCTCCCAGGTGTGATAAGTTAACCCCACCTTGTTCATATTTTGTTGAGTGATTTGTCTTAAGTTTTGTGCTTAATTTCTTGTCAAAATGACAATCTTGAAACCGATGGGGATGCAGTAGTTACTTATTGTATAGACATGTATTGGTGTCGCTGTCGATGCTGGTGCTATGCCCTTGCCCTGAAATATTAATCAAAATAAAAGACAATGCCCATAGTTTGCCATACAAAAAAGTATCAAAGTTGGTTCAATTCAATTATTGGGAATAGAGACAATCTCTTTTTACCCTTGGTTTTAGCTTTAGTGAACCTCGTTACATACCATTGAAGGCAGCTGAAATATCGTATTCATTTCTCATTTTGTATGCTTATAACAAAAGTGCATGCCTTTCAGAAGGAAACATGTATAATTTTCACACACTTGTGGAACCACATCCAGGTCACGTCTCGGATGTTATCTGTTTCCAAGGCCAGACGCCAGCTAAGGCAGTTGACACCTGGAATGTGGTGGTGACCGGCCAGCAGCGCCAGATTGTGGTCGTTGAAGGTGATTTTGGTGGGAAAACATAGGATGAGCATAATGAAAATGGACAGGTTAATTATCGCTAAAGTGTTACCAATGAGAAAAAAAACAGTGGGATGTTGAATTTTGGCATGCACATTGGTTTTCTACTTCAATAATGAGTACGCTCTATCCAACCAAAAATAATTGAAGCAAACTAGAGCGTTAGCGTGCAAATAATTGAGGAACTGATGTCAAACAAACATTTTAAGCAACGGAAGGACTACCTCTTGGCCATTAAACAGTTACAAGTTTGTGCTTCGTGGGCACGGCTTCTGCCTACTACTGGGACATCGGCTAGCCGATAGCAATGGTCTTTGCTTGGCCTAATTAGCTTTTAATGTTGGCTGGGACTGAAAACCAACCTTCTTCTCTTGCACATACGGTAGATGACTAGCAATGAGCAACTGCTCTGCTTGCGACAAAAACCAAAAAACACACAACTTAATGTATAGTTATAATTAGAGAGTGAGAATGAGTTATTAGAGCACCTCTTGCTAAATAAGGCTAAATTAAAACTAGTTTTACTTGGAAAATATTAGTGAGTAATAAAAGGTGGACAACGTACGCATTGGATGTGTTTTTCACTTGAACCTCTGATAATTAAATTAGCATAGTGGCTGAGGCACAAAAAGTAAGAAGTTGGTTAAATTAGGAAACAATATTAGAGAGCATGAAAAGATATAATATACCTAATCATTTATAAAGTTAAGACCTTGATTTGTGAGAATTACCCCCGCTAAAAAACCTTGGCTGACTTATTATTCCACTGAGGAGCAACATGTTCATAAACAAAATCTGAGTAAATACACATGTATGTAGGGATTTGGGAACATATAGCATAATGTAAAAGGCAATATTTGGGATACAATACTTGTCAAGTTGCACTTCTTGCAACCCAATAATCAAATTTAAAATGAAAAATTAAAATTTGTAGTAGTTACATATACTACCAAAAAAGTTTTAGGATATCAGCAGCTGCCCGCATTGCCACCATTGTAAACCCACCTCTGGCTCAAAATTCAATCATTACACTCGTTTCGCATGAAACTTGCTGCTAACTGACTCATAGCTTGGGACATTAATAACTGCCAAGCAAGAAGGGTAAAGCATCTCATAATCAGATTACAACAAGACTTTGGATCAAATAGTTCCCAGGCAATCAGATACTTACCATCACCATACGATGCCATTGTTAGAGGTGAGGATAAAATCTTCTTAGCCATATCAGCAATGTCGCGCAAAGTGACTTCATCTACCATTTTTAAAAACGATTGTACAGATTTCCTGAGAAGAAATAAGACAAATTACGTTACAGAAAAACAAATTGCATATTCCCTTTCATGAGGCAAAATTATAGTAGAATTTAAGCACCACTTCCAAGTAAAATCCATAAGAAAACAACACACCTAGACATTAAATTCTTTTGGCACTATTTGTCACAGTACATATCATTCCCTTCAAATACAAGTTGAGAAGCCTAGAATCAAGTGACTAAGCCTATTCCATTAAGTGATTTGTTTTTTAATGATTTTGAAAGGTTGATAACACAGTGCAACCTCCACTGAAGAAGAGAATAACAGCAAACAAGTTTTCATGGCCAGTTCAGACTAGACATGAACTCATTAGCAAAGCAACCATCTAAGGGATTTTCACCAAGTAATTATTATCAAAGCATGATTAGTATAGCCCAACGTTTGGGTTGCAGAGGCAAAAGAGGATGTCAAAACATGTTTGAAACTAGAACATAAGAAAACTTATTTTACAAAATAGTAACAATTAATATGAATTTCACAATTCAAATGAGCAGAAATTTTTACTAACCATAGAGAATAAATAAAATAATGCTATAGTACATCACAAACTCACAATAAGGTCATTTGGCTCATATGACCATTTTCAAAATATAAGCATTTAAATTAATTACTAATTCAAATTTTTTTGACGTCATGAAACCACAGTTGTCGTAACCAATTTCGGACAAGTACACAAGTACCCTCTGTAGCAGGGTATATGTTTGCAGGTGAAAAAAATTACAGAGAGGTTTCTGCTTGGAGCTTTGACAGTCTATAGTGAAATTTTGATAAAGCATTATTGGGGGTAAAAGAATTGAAGTTGCAACCATATACGATTTAAGTGCCAAATTTTTCTAATATAATCTCTAAAAATGAGGAAAATTACACTTGTAACTAGAATTAAATATCACAAGCCTGTAATTTTGTGTTCTCCATAAACCATTTTCTCACATGCATGTCTTACCTGCATAAAGATGCAGGTCAAAACATAGATTTCTTAGATTAGGTGTAGGTGATCATGTCTGAATGCATAGGATAGATACAGAAAGAGGAATTTAAAGTCCATAAACACACCTTTCTCCATATGTTAAAATCTGCCTTCCAATATCTTCTGCCACAATCATCTGATAAATACAACTAATATTACAACTCTTTTAACAAAACATAGAACAATATAGCAAAAACCAACAAATTGGTTAAGAAAGTATTGCAATTAATATAACTGGCCAGAACAATGCACAACTCTAAATGGATTTTGAAGTGTGTGTGTGTGTGTTGGGGGGAGGGGGGGGGGGGGGGGAGGAGGAGAGAGAGAGAGAGAGAAATCATACTCTAGATTCTAGATTCATCAGTACTGCAGATTTTGTGGCCTCTTGTGCACGTTTTATCATTAGCCGAGAAACTGCCACCAAGATGAGTTCAAAAATTTGTAAAGAATGAAAAGAAAACAAAAAGAGCAGGGGTAGCAATGATGAAAAAACTTGCCATGCGAAAAGGAGTGGCCAAAAAACATAAAGGCAAAAAATAAGAAAAATGCAACGCAAGCAAACCTGCTCCTTCTGCCAATAAAAGTAATTCTTCTGCTGCTATGTCAACTGCTTTTGACACAAAATCAGAGCTCTGGCACAAAAATTGAGCACTCTCAACTTTTTGTAATTCAAAAGGTGGGCAAGCAGAATATTTACAGACCCAATTAAAATAATTACCACTTAATTAATTTGATTCTGAAAGATCAAAATGCATTACTGAAAAAACTAAGAGATAGAAACTTATAAAGTGCTATAATAAAGACCGTATGCACATCTGCACATACATGTGCACACACTGCTACAAAATTTTTGAGCGAACAAACAGGGAAGAAGAGTATGTAATGATAGCCTTACTGTGCTACCATAGATGCCAAACAATCCAGTATTATTGAAGATGCTGTTGAATGCAGAAAAAGATTGAATCTGCTGATACTCATTCAATACACGGAGATCTGTCCAAGCAGAACAAAGAAAAGGAAAATTAAGCACATATATGCTTAGGCATGAGAGAGGTTCAGCATGAAATACATGCAAAAACTGGTGCTATTTCACCATTAACAGGAAGAATGAAAGTTTATTGCGAAACAAATTTTGTTTGAAAAATGACATCAGCTAAAATCAAATGCAAATTGTCAAGCATGGAGAATTTTATGGCAGATAAAAGAAAAACTCACATAGCCGTGAGTGCATCCCTTTCCCTGGACCCCCAGCTGAAAATGAGCCACCTCCTCCC